>NC_140356.1:18019460-18073053 GCF_963514085.1 Chelon labrosus
CCCCGTTCCAATATGGCATCTCCCATCTGCGCATGTCCAAAAACATCTACAGATATTTTCAAGCCAACTCCTTCATTGACCTTTCGGTGCGGCGGCAAAAATATTTCTCCAGCCTCGTTATAAATAGGAAACTTAAACGCATAAACTAGCCTGTTATCTCCTCAAACACCGCCGCGTCAACGCGCTTTGTATCTGAATAAACGTGCAAAAAATAAATAGCAACTTGTATTTGTATGTGGATAAAACTGGATTATCTTTGTCATATTTTGTGTGTGTGTATTTACGTGCAGTTTATTTATCCCCCTGTGCCAAGACCTTGTATTTTCTTTATCTGTAAGTTGCAGTTTTATGATTAACAGGAAGCTAAACCATGACCCTTAAAACTACAATAAAAATACTTTTAAGGAAGTAGAACAAAGAAGCACCATTATATCAGCCGCATGTGTGCACGAATAAGCCTGAAAACTGTGGAAGAATTGTGTTTTCTTGGCGACATTTGCCCCTTTTCACTGCTCACTCGCTCCTATTTCGTTTTTTTCACCCCCTCCCGCTTTTTTGGAGATCACTTTTCTGCAAACAGGTCTTGAGAAACAGCCTTGAGAGATTTTGTTATTTTCAATAATATTTCAGGGACAAAAAAAAAAATCGTTATCAAAGTCAACAGTATCCTCTAGCGGCGGGAGCGCACTGCGTCGCCCGGCAGGCGGTCATGCGCACGGCTCAAAGGTTGGCACACATCTCCATAAAGACCTCTGCACGGTCAGATATTAACACGGCAAACCGTGCGTGTGTGTGTGTGTTAGTGTGTGTGTGTTAGTGTTAGACCCAGAGAGATACGGAGTGTGGTGAAAGTTTTATGGCGCTGAGCCGGACTTTGAGGGTGGAGACTGGTGTTTGTGGGCAGAAAGCGAAAGCTGCACAACACCAAGTTTGCTGGGTACAGATTTTTTAAGCATGGAAGTTTACTCTTAACCCCTGGGAGCGGTGTGAGCAGCGGAATGACTGCTCGGTGATCTCATGGACCTTTGAGTCTGGATTCTCCCGTTTTGTTGTTTTGGAAATCCCCCCAGAAAAGACAAATAAAATCCACTCATCTGCCTATATGATGTCCTCAAAGTAAGGTACATGAGCATCAAACAGACAGAAGAGGTGATGCTTATAAATGTTTTTTAGGCCGGATTTGGTTTGACCTAATGTACTGTAGCATGCTTCTATATCTTTGTCTTAAATTCCCATTTCACAACTGAGATTAATCAAAATCTCAAAGAAAAACTGTATATATTAAGTTGGCAGGTTATGTTTTTAAAGTATTTCTGATTAAATATATACAAGAGAAAACTGAAAGGAGATCTTTTTGTTAAGGAAAAATATGTTTTTTTAGGTTTTGTCAAATTTTCTCAAACTGAGAATTCCCTGAAGCATAAATCCCTCTTAACGGAAGCACGTTTTTACATAATGATTACATTTAGCTGCCAAAATATTAAGATTAGACTTTAAAAAAAACTACAAAAATGGCCACACGGACAGAAATACCAGACAGAACTGACAGAAAGTATGTTTTATTTTGAAACTTGCGACGGGAAGTCAAGCGTGTTATTTACGCCTCGTGATTCATAAAGACACAAATGAGCGAGGATGATAGTGGCGATGATTAAGAACAAGAAAAAGAAAAAAGAAGAAGTGGCTGTGGGGCTGGTGTGATGCCACTCGTGGAACAGATGGTTGGAGCGTGTGCGCCGCGCTCAATTAATCTGCCAGAGAAGAAGCTTTTCCAAGCGCGCGGGAGAAAGGATTATGCCTCCCTTTATACGCACACACACACACACATATACACAGCCTCCTTATGTGCAGCACACACACACCATTTTGCCCCCCGTAAATGCGTAAAATCCTCGCGTAAAACTGACCAACCGGCTCATGTAAAACATATCCAGAACCAGCCTGGATTTGACTTTAATACATTCAGCTAATTACATTTATTTAGATAGCCCCTCTTGGAGGAATCGCAGGGTGGCCATTAATTAGCAGAATATCAACAGTAGTTGATTTATTATCAAGAGACTCTTGGGAAATCGTGGGGGGGGGGGGGGGGAACAAGCGGTTATTTCGAAATCAATGATGTAAAACGATGCGTAAAGGCGCAAGAATTAATTAATATTCATGCGTTCTCGCGCTGTCGTGGCTGTATTTACTCTCACTTGCCAGTTCATTAGGTACACCACATTCTAATTTAACAGCCCTGCACTGAATCATCT
This sequence comes from Chelon labrosus, assembly GCF_963514085.1. Classification (NCBI taxonomy): domain Eukaryota; kingdom Metazoa; phylum Chordata; class Actinopteri; order Mugiliformes; family Mugilidae; genus Chelon; species Chelon labrosus. The sequence continues at coordinate 18,021,716 of NC_140356.1, forward strand.
CTTCGTGTAGGGTTCTAGTATTCAGCATTTTGTTTAAAACAACAGGGAGAGCTGTTGATTCATTAAATAACAAAAAAAAAAAACACAAATCAGTCTAGTTTAACAGCAGGACAAATAATCTTGAAGCTAAGATTTAGTGCCGTTTCTATATTAGAGTGCATTCATTTTCACCAGTGTGCCTAATGTTTTGGCAAGTGACTTTAAATCCTCACATCCGTGCAGAAACCATAATGATAGTGTTCAGATTTCACTGTTTTCCATCCTGCTTTGTTATCAGTGATTGCTTATTATGATAAATGTCGCTGAGCTTTTTTTTTTTTTTTATCCTCTGTTGGTTTAGATGCGTGGCTTCTCTGAGCAGGTCTTTGTGATGTTGGCACCTGAGGCTCCAGGTAAGCCTGTAAACACACAGGTAAGGGTGTAATTATAGGAGCCACACTGTGTTATATTTTTACAGTTTCTTCCTGCGGTTATCAGCCGCGCTGCATTCGCCTCCTCAGACCGACCTGTTTCAGTTCTACCTGTCACCTGCAGATTTCCTTTGTTACACCTCCACATCCACGGGTACCACCAAAAAAAAGAAAAAGAAAAAACGCCCTGCAGGAGTTCCTCTGCGAAAACCGCGCAGGCGTCAACGCAGCGGAACAATAACAGGAAGTGGGGCGGATTTAACTTCAAAATAAAAGGGTGGGAAAGGTTCAAGAGGAACAAAGGAGACGAATCTGTAAAAACAAAAACGAATAAAGAAAGACTGGTTTAACGGTTCATGAGGGTGTTTAAAAAATTTAAAAGACATCTGAAAATGAATGTAAAGTTGTCACTGGGTTAAGTGTGTAAACTGTTCTAAAGCACACACAAACATGTGGGTTGTCATTATTTATATGCAGATTATTTAGATTATATGAATCCTGAAACCCTCACAGATAGAATTACGTGCAATCTCATGCTGTGCTGACCCTTCTGGATGTAATTTGTTAAAATAATACGAGCTGAACAACAATAACTGTGCATTAATTGTATGTACTCACTGTACAAACGCCTGGATCGCACTATGTATCTGCTCTTATCCTTTATTTATTTATTTAATTTTATGTACAGATTGATATTTATTTTTTACGTTTATTTAAGTTCTGTGTTTTTTGTACAAGAGAGTGAAAGTTACTGGAGTCAAATTCATTTTGTGTGCACACATACTTGGCCAATAAACCTGATTCTGATTCTGATTTTGAATCTTTTCATTATCTTTCCTGTGTCTGTTGTTAAATTAACAGCCCTGTTAATGAAATCGTTTTCTTGTCATTTCAGAAAACGAGCACGTCAAGGAGCCTCCTGGCATCTTGAGATCCTCAGGCAGAGGTCAAGGAAATCAGGTCCGGCTGACTCTGTGATCTCCTTCAAATAAGTATCTACTAACAACGTACTTTTACCAGAGAGCCGTTTCTGGTTTTAATTGAGATTTTAATTGTATTTTTGTGTGTGCAGTTGTTTTAATTATCTTTGTTTTATGCGGCTGTTTTATTATTAGTTTCTTGGTATGTGGCAAACAGAGGTCAAAGGTCAGAGAGTTTTCTTTTTTTTTTATTGTCATTTGAACCATTTATAGTAGGTGCAGCACATAGCGAGATGAGACGGCGCTCCTCTAGGACATGAAGACACAGGACTGAGATTAAAGTTCGTGTGTGCAAGCTTATACAGACAATAAAAATAGTCCAAAGACAATTAGTACAAAACAGACAGTAGACAAAAATAAAAACTTGGGAGACAATAAACTTACTAAAAGACACCACACAACAGTAGAGAGCAGCACAGACTAATAGAATATGAGTTAGGGTGATTGTAAACATTTGGCTGATTATTTACATGAAAAGTATATTTAATATATTTCAAACATGTACTTGGACATATAAATTATATATTATTTAAAGGTGAAAATGTGTAATAAAGAGGTTACATCCTTTGTATTTACGTTAAGAGTCCAAGCCTTTTATTTTGAAATACAATCACCGGAAGCTGGACTTCCTGTTTGGGCTTCTTCTCCGAAGTAACGTTTTTTTTTTTCTTTTCTTCCTTGTGATAAACATGGATGGGAAACAGATAATAAACGGTCTTGTGTGCGTTAGCATCACGAGATGTAGCATCAGCCACCGGCAACACTGAAGGACAACCCGGGATTTATTATTAACCTTATTTTTCAAGAGTCAAGAGAAGCTAACCTCTTCTTTTTCCCCTCCGCTGAGCTGGAGGAGTTTCCTTTTGTCTCTTAACGGTTGTTTTGATCGCGTGGATCACTATGGACATGTACGGATACAGCGGGGTCCTCCTGGTGAAGAGATTCCTGGATAAATCCCCCTTTGAAGCCGCGAACATGTCGGACATTAACAAGGCGAATCCCCACGGCTGCGACAACGGAGCTCTGACGGACCGGTTCGGGGTCCTGGTCCAGGGTCTCCTGGCCATCGTCGCCTTCAGCACTCTGATGTGTGAGTATCCGGAAAACATCCAGCACACGACCCCGTCTGTGTTTATTCAAGGATCGAGCGGAACAAAGTGCGCTAGTTTGCTTTTTAAAACACTTCCCTGGTCCACGTGGCGCTTTGTTGACGTTTGTTTCCCCCCACAGCCTCATTAGCTCCGCACCGGAGCCCATTGACAAATATGCAAATTGTATACTCTTTTGCTTTTCGGTGAGAATTCCCCCCACATATCACACTTATTCTAACGTTACACGCCTAATACGCATTCCCTTCTCATTTCGGCTCATTTAAATTGCTGTAAAAATGCAAATTTTTAAGAAGTGTCAACACATTTGACAGTTATTGTCGCCATAAACACATTCCACGTACGCAGCGTTTATGAGCTGCTCCGAGCGGAGTGTGTAAAACATACACTGGATGTGTATTGATAAAACTAATGGCTTTATTCTGTTTATTTATACGCCGAATTGAACTTTAACACCCAAAATAAACATAAATATTAAAGATACATGGAACCAGATCGATTTATGTGCTTAAAGGCAAAGGTGTATCACAAATCTTACATTTTTTAAAGGAGATCTTGCCGAGTTCTTACATTTTTTGCTCTTTAACCAACAGGAATGCCTCCTAACTGCATACTGACAACATATCCATATATGTGTTGTTTAATAAATAATATAATAATATGTTTTTGTTACAGTTTTGAGCTTTTAAGTGGAAATGAAGTTTCAGTCTTTTTTTTAGGAGCAGCTGAACAAGTTGCTCCCTGTGCAGCCCCAGTGTGGAGTTACCCAGCCTGAACAAAGGCTATTGACTGCTAAAAAAACTTGTGACCTGTGCAGCTGACTCGGAGAATGTCGAGCATCTTACCAGATTTGGCACCGGAGGCGATGTTTCATACTTGCGCTCAGCAGAAAAGTGTGTCGCCCTAAATATGCGCCTATGTTTTTTTTTTTCCTTCACTGAGGAACTTCTTATTGTTTGTTTTAATGCATTGCTTCCCGTATGACTTCCTGGATTGCTGTGAAGCTGTGGTTTTTAGCTTTTTCCAACCCGGTTTCCTTGAATGCTCAGCGATCAGCCACAGCATTAAAACCACCGTTCTTCTTGGAAACCAGGTTCCTGGCGGTTATGTGAATGTTACTTTGAGATGCACCGTCGCCTGAGCGTTGCTGCAGACCAAGGACATCCTCAAGGGGGTCCTTCCTTGCATCCTGGTGCCTTGTGTTCACCAGCTAAGCGATGCATAGGCACCAAGTGATCCATCAGAGCAGGCCACCTTATTCTTCCATTGCTCCGTGGTCCATTGTGGGAGATTTCATCAGTGGACAGGGGTCAGCTTGGACACCCTGGTCAGCTTGGACACCCTGACTGGTCTGCAGCTGCACAGCCACATACAAAACAAACTGGGATGCATTTCTATCCGATAATCTACTCAGTCATAATGTTGTGGCTGAAACTCAATTTGTAAAACGGTGCATTTTGTCAGTCTACATGCATCTGGGGCTGACCCCTCCTGTGTGATATTGCTTTATGATCTAATAATCAGTGTGTACTTTAAAAGGTCAACGCAGTCCCGGTGACTTCAGCAGCTGAATCATCACTGCGCCGTATTAGTCCAGACCTGAGAGGGGCAGCGAGATCAATGAGCTCTAACCTCCACTCGGTTACTCATTAGCAGAGAAATCAATGCCCCCTTCTTCTTCTTCTTCCCCCGCAGTCCTCTCCTCTTCTATTTTCTTTTCTGTTTTTTTATTTTTGGTCGGAGCGCACGCGTCTGTTAATATTTACACCACATCATTTATGCGCGCCGCAGCATTAAGAGCTCTTCAGCTGTGATCACAGTGGCGGCGAGCCAAGCCACAGCCCCACGCCCCTCCGCTGATCCGTCTCCCTCCGAAGCCATTTTTGGGAGTTTCCTTCCAAACTGAAGTCGCCATTACGCCTGCAGCCGCATTCAGATAAGAGCTAGATCTTTGGTCTGGTGCTGCTGCTGCTTCAGCTCTTTAACACACAAAAAAAAATTGATTTGGAGCAGAAAAGTTTGTGTAATTGATTCAGTGTGTGTTTCAGGAGCATGTAGCATGTTTCGGGTGATTTATAAGCTGTAGCGGTTTGCAATCAACTGCCAAGTACGAATACTCCTCCATAAAACCATGTCTTATACATACTTGCAGTCCTAAGACTGCAGACACAATATTTTCCTCGCGCGTCATAATAAACCCAGACCTAATCTACATCTAAATAAAAAGTCTACGCATGCAGAACACATCCGCAGCCCTGCTTTCACATGCCCAGTCACATTATCTGACCTTGCGAGACGGCGAAACGCGGAGGAACAGTGGGCGTCTGTTCACCCTGAGCCCGGCGGGGTGGTGGTGGTGGTGGAGAAAACAAGCGTGATAACGTTTCATTTGCCCTTGCTCTCCCGCTGCAGGCATGCAAAGGCATGAGGATGAATTTGGATGTGGGTAAAAAAATAAAAATAACAAGCAAACAAGCTCATGGACTCTTCTTTCTTTTTATGTTTGCAGTGAAGAGGTTCCGGGAGCCGGTGGGGATCAGGCGGCCCTGGAGGATCTGGTCAGACATTTTTCTACATCTTTTAAGTCTTTAAATGTGTCTTTACTACAATTAAAATGAATGTCCTTTTTAGGTTTTTCGACACGTCCAAGCAGGCCATCGGCGCCTTGTTCATCCACTTCGCCAACGTCTTCCTGTCCACCCTGACCAAAGAGGACCCGTGCTCTCTGTGAGTACAGCACAAACAGGTCGACGCGGCGTGAGCTTGAGGGGCATCGGTGGCGTTTTAGGCAATGATGGATTTTTCCCGTTTCGCCCAAAGGTATCTGATGAACTTCCTGCTGGACGCCACGCTGGGGATGCTCGTAATCTGGCTGGCCGTCAAGTTGGTGTCCAAGCTGGTGGAGTACAAGCAGTGGACGCTGCTCATGTTTGGAGAGTACGGTGAGTCAATCAGGCCTTAACGTTAATACTGTCTAGGTCTCCCTTGTGGTGGCTGGCAACAAGACGCTGTTACTGGGGGGGTTTGAGGGGAGGGGCCTCTGTGGATCATCCCACAGATACTTGATCAGTTTGGGATCTAGTGAATTTGGAGGCCAGGTCAACACCTTCTACTGTTCTTCATGTTTTTTTTTTGAGTTGTTCCTAAAGTTGTTCCTGCTGGGGATGGCTGCTGCCATCAAGGAGTGTCATTGCTATGGGGTGGGGGTGCCTGGTCTGGTCTAGGTGGGTGCTACATGTCTAAGTAACATCCACACCAATGAATGCCAGGTCCAAAAGTTTCCCAGAAGAACACATTTACTTCTCCTGTCAGTGGTTTTAATGTTGTGGCTGATCGGTGTATATAGAGCTGCAGTTCCGGTGTCTGCCAGCAGATGGTGCTGTAGACTCAGCAGATTCAGTCCGGGAGGAGAGCCAGCGTCTCCAGCTGCAGCCGAGTCTGGAAAATATTCCCAGCAGTGGCTTCTAGAGAAATTAACTCCACCTCAGTTATAACACTCGGTCAACTGTTTGTTTTTTTCCCCCTCTTTACTTTCTTTGCCAGGTTTTTTATAGAATCAAGCTGTGATTCTGATCTCCATCTCACCTCTGTTTTATGTTTTGTATTTTACACTGGGGAAGATAAACTCACTCAGTCCTGGAACACGTCCAAAAAGTGATTTGTTTCATCCTTTGTTTTCTGAGTCTCTCTTTTCTGAGCCTGGCTGCTAATCCCCCGTCTTCCTTCCTGCCTTAATGACACACCTGACCCCTTTTGTTGTGGCCATGCACCTGTGTACCAGGAAAAGACTTTGAATGCACAGGAATTAGAGACGGAAGCAGCAGTGAAATGTGGAATTTTTTTTCCTCCAGGTGACCCTCCTCAGGCGGCAGCGTGGCTGGGTCAGTGCGGCATCTACCTGCTCATCATGGTGCTGGAGAAAGGTGTGATCAGCCTGGTGCTGCTCGTCCCAGGATGGTCCAAGGTAAGGAGGTTTCAAAGCTCAAGAAAAAGTTGTGCGAGACGGCGTGCGTTGGCCGAGATCTGGCGTCTCATGAAGTTTCCTTTCCTCTGCTCCAGTTGCAGGAGGTGTTGCTGGGCTACATCGCTAACCCTCAGCTGGAGCTGGTGCTGGTCATGCTCATCGTGCCCTTCATCGTCAACGTAAGTTTCAACCTCAACGGTTTTTGTTCAGCAACCTGCAGCATTATTAATAATCCCCGCTCTCGTGTCTGTGGCGTCCTCCCTCCCCCCTGCAGTCCATCATGTTCTGGGTGGTGGACAGCTTGATGATGAGGAAGTACAAGACGATGAAGAGCCTGGACGACTCATGCGACTGCTCGGCGCAGAAGGCAGACTCTCTGACCTGGGCGGACAGCGAGGAGTCCCGGGTAAGAAAAACTGATGTTAAATACTTTATCGTTCAGTTTGTCATTCATTTAACTTCTTATTTAATTTATGTTCAGCTCTAAAACGTCCAAACAGAAGAAATATTTAACATTCTCGGTGGTGAGGGCACTTAGAGAAGTCAGACTGACCCATCTGCTCTGGGCTGACTCATCGGCCCATAAAGGGATCACATTAGATGTCCACTGTGAGAAAAAGAATCCATTCCCACAAATTATCAGGGGCCTGTTTACCCAACATGGATGCAAACAGGCATGTGGCAGTTTAACGTCTTCGCTCCGTGATGAGGAAAAGATTTAAACGGTCTGCTGACGGGTGATCGGCCCACGTGGTCACGCCGGGTGTCAACTGCACCTGTCGTTTATACAGTAACACTCACACTCAACAATTTGTCTCTGCACTTAAAGGGAAACTACCATTTTTACAACCTGGACCTTACTTCTGGCATAAAATACGACATTTTACTCACCCATATAACTTTGGCGTCATTTTTAGTCCTTTGGGAGATGTTTAGATCAGCGTAAATCCATATAGTGGGAGTGAATGGGGCACCGAAACACAGCCTCTAAATAACGCATAATCTGCCACGAAACTCGTTCATTTCACCAATATTTTGTTATGATACGCTAGTGCTATTCCTCGTTGAGTCTGGAGTTGTCCACAACCTCATAACCGGAAAAATATTCAGCCATGTTGCAAAAAACTAGCAAATTACAGGTAAACAAGCCACGCGGGATGAGAGACATCATCCAGGTCAGAGGTTAGTAGGTCAATCTACAGACCCCGGATGATGACAACAGGTAACTCCGGACTCCACGGGGAATAGCACTAGCGTACGATAACAAAATATTGGTGAAATGAACGAGTTTCGCGGCAGATAATGCGTTATTTAGAGGCTGCGTTTCGGTGCCCCATTCACTCCCACTATACGGATATATGCGGTGCTCTGCTGGAGCTAAATATCTTCCAAAGAACTAAAAATGACACCAAAGTTATATAGGTGAGGAAACGATTGTATTATATGCAAGAAATAAGGTCCAGGTTGTTAAAAAAAAAAAAAAAAAACGGCAATTCCCCTTTAATCCAATGAGAAACTAACCCAGCGACATTGAGTCAGAGTGTCCTCATTACTGTTGTGCCTCAACCATAGGACCTCAACATAGTGGAGGCCAAGACAGAAGGTGACATCCAACAAAGTCAAGAAGTTCCCCTCATCATCAGACTTTCTGTGTTTGTCTTGGTTTGGATTCTGGTTTGTCCGGTGTGATGTAACGGCGACAGGCCCTCTTATTGTAATCCAAATAATCTTTTAAACAGCCCCTCCACACGGCACAGAAGCCCTTATATCTTCCTTTTTTCCCACTCTTTCAGGAAAGATTGAACTCACAGACTGACCCTGGTGTGCGACGGGATGAGAGTGTTTATCCCCCTCCCCTCCCCCTCCTCTTTTCTTTTTCCCTGGTCGTCTGCCAGGCGTCTATAAATCAAGCCTTCATGAAAGAATAAAAGTGACATTTAGGATTTGTTTCCATGCGCTGATGTTATGGAAAGCGGAGCTGAGTGGAGGAGGACGGCAGATAGAGGGGTATTCACTTAGAGATGAGGTCTTAGTGGGGGTGGTGACCGGAGCTGGAGCGACAAGGCCGTTGTTGTGGCCAGTGTGACTTCATGTGACGCTGAGAGTTAGAGTGGAAATGATCAGATCCTTGTGTAGAATTAGATTCATGCAGGGATCCCGAACAGTTAACGGGAACCACCTCAGAAATGAGCCAGTTTATTGATTAGAACCATTTTCATCTGTTGATCCAAAGTTGGGTTAAGCGTTGTATTCCAAACGTCCTTCGCCCTAGAATATAGATTCTGTGTCTACATCAGGTGCCTGGTAAACCTCCAAGAGGAAGCATCCTCACCAGATGCTTAAACCGCCTCAGCTGCGAGGGCTCTGATCCAAACTCTGTCCATTCGTCCAGGCTTCTCCATCCTCTAGTCGGCTCGTTTTAGCCACTTGTTTCCAAGCTGTCATCCGTTCATGACAGCACCGGACCGCTCGTCAGTCTCTGGCTCCATTTCACTCGTGAGCAACCATCCGAGATGAATGAACTCCTTCGTTTTCGGTAGAGGCTGTCCAAGGTGGACGGAGCAATCCACCGTTTTCCTGCAGAGGGCCGTGGACGCAAACTCGGGAGTTGCTGCTCTCATCTTCTGATGAAACAAACACAATCGCATCATCTGCAAAAGAAGAGATGCGACCTTTGGTTTCCCCATACTGGACGCCTTTCTCAGCCCCAGTTGCGCCTTGGTCTTTCCCCATTAACCAAGAGAAATCTAATTTATGAATATGGAGTTTTTGGTAATATCTGCTGCTGCTGCCATTTACTTTATTTAACTTCTTGTATGTTTCTGCCATGAGGTTACATGCCGTACTATATATAGCTCTGACTCATTAATAACATCTTTTTTTAGTAGGGATGCACCAAAAATTTGTGAAGAATTGCTGTGGTTTGTTGCTTGCACGTGTTCGAAATTTTTCGGCCGAAAACCGAAAATGCACTTCCGGGCCGTTTATCGCCAAAACAACACGGCTGAAACAGTATGTTGTGATGATGCAAGCAACAACTGCAGCAATTTTAAGGCAGAAAATGGCCCAAAAGTGCGTTTTTGGCCGAAAATATTCGGTGCATCCCTAATTTTTAGGGTAAAAATGTTACGTACCGTCGTCGCCAACATTTGAAACTACCCCATATACCACTACCAGAAAAATAAGAAGCACCTGTTTGCCTCAAATGTCAGAAATTGTTCAGAAATGTAAACGTACATAGTTTACTTAGAGTGCATGACTGTATTCACGATCTTGCCTCTGTTTTTACCTTAACATCTCAATCTTTTCCAAGTCTTTAAAGTCCTCGTACTATCAGATCATGATATGATCCCTGCACGCCGTACCCCACCTTAAAGAGACATGTGCAAGTTTATTATGCTGTAAATTTCAAAGAGTTGTGAAAGGGTTGTGAAAGTCTGCTCCTTGGGGATTTGAATCGCTTCTGCTGCTGCTGCTGCTGCTGCTGCTGCTGCTGGCGGCGTTCGTCTGGAATATTTTCCACTTTAGGCTGTGAATGCAGAACTGAGACCAGTTTTTTTTCCCCAAACACACAGCAGCTGATAACATGACCTCCTCTCTCTCTCTCAGGTCCTGCTGACAGTCGAGACCGACACCGAGGAGGCTTCGGAGGGGGAAGAGGAGCCGGGCGACGGCGGACTGGTCCCTCATGTGCAGTATTCAGGTGGCCCACTGAGGCCGAGCTGGGTGGTGGTGTAAACCCAGGTGACTTTACCTCCAACTCGTCCGTCCGCTATCCTCACACACAAACACACACAAACCCCTAAATCCTAATCTCCTTCAGATTAAAGGTCTAAATATCAGCTTCTTTGAAAGCAAGGGCACAATTAAAGGTCTTATAACCTGTGAATGTGAACTACTCTACAGCCTCAGCTGCCTTCTTCTGCATCGAAGGGTTTGAATTGTTACAACTAATCATCAGAGGAACCACAACTGAGCGTACGTGTGGAGGGAGATCATTCAGGAGCCTGCAGGGTGTAATCTTTAATCACCAAGACTGACATAAATCTGTCCTTCCTCCACTCTGGGGACTTTTGGGAGTGATGTTCCTCTAAAAAGAATCATTTATCGCGCATCATATTCCAAAGAGAGTAAAGTATACCGTGTATTTATAAGTGCTCTATCAAATATAGGAAACCTTTTTATATCAAGGTGTAATTATAGTCATTACTGCACGTTCTCCTTGCTTTAAAGCTAGAAGGATGAACTGTGGCCTTTTTTTTTTATATAACTTCACACGTCGGGTGTTTGGCGACTGCAGTCTAGACGAAAGAAAACGCGCTGATGATGTGTTATTTTACGACGGGCTGCTTCTGATTCATGTCGTGTCTGAAAAGAAATGGATCGCAGATGAAACAGTTGGCACACTTGAACGTGACGAGGAAAGCTCCCAGTTTTACAGGACCACAAAGTTCTTATTTGTGAAATTCAAATTATATTAAGAAATTATGAATTTTAACAGACTGACTGCAGAATTTGGAACGACAGTTTTATTTTCTTGCCACGAGTTAAGCACTACAATCAACTATGGAAAATTAATGTAGCATTAAAAAGAGTTACTTTAACACTTACGACATAAAAACGACACATATTTTTGTCCATCTTTGTTTAATAATGATTTCCATCTCTGAATATTGGAACTTTTCCTAAATATGATTTACATTTTGTCATTTCCGAAAGCTGTTTTTCACTAAAGAGAGCCCGTAATACGTGTTAAACTCTCCGTGGGACGGTACAACAGCTCTGTGTTACATATTTTACAAGGTACGGCACATTTATTTATTCCGTTAACACTTTATATAGTGCGTTGCGTGGTCCAATTTGTGGTAAATACCTTGAAAGTTTAGTGAGAGTTTTATGTTTGTAGTTGAGTAACGTGAAGCAGGTGATTGTTCTCCAGTTTATCATCAAGACATTTCCTTTTACTTGTTTACATTTTTATTGTTCTGATATATCCCTGTAAGTTTTATTTTGTATTTATCTGATGTATTTTTTTAATTATTATTTTTACTTTTAATAATAATCATGTGGATGAAACGGCACAAATGTCCCGGCAGCTTCATCGACGGTGCCGCGAACCGTGCCCCTTTACGCCGAATGTATCTCTGCACTACAAATAAAGATGATTGACACATGAAGCCGCGTCGGGTGTTTGAATTCCTGCGGCGGCCAGGGGGCAAGGCAGCCGGAGTGGTGACAGACGGGGCCCGAGTGGGACCCGGGCCGGAGCACACCTGTGTGGGCGTGGCCAGCAGCCCTGTGACCTCCACCTGATGACAGGGAGGACTGCGGAGCCGCGCACGGGACGTGTACCTGTGTGTTAGGGGTGCATCTAGTCATTGACGCCGGGTGAAGGGGTTAGTTAGCTGGGATGGTCTCCGTGGCAACCAGGTGTGATCTTAAGACGCGCTGACAGGAGGCGTGTGAAAAAAAAAAACAACGCACGCAATCACAAATGTAAAAGTCCAAGAAATATGTGGATTTAAATGTTTTATTTACAAAAACAAAAAACAATAAAGATCAAATAATAAAAGCATTTAATTTCATTAGAAATAGTAAAAAAAAATATATATATACAAAAAGTAAAAAGGAAAACCTGAATTGTAAGGATTTGGTGTCTGGGATCCTTTAGATCTGCTGAGACGTGGTGGTTAAACAGTTGAGACAAATAATTAAAAGCCAGAGCTTCAGTTCTGGTCCTACGCTCTGTTCGTCCCGTGTGGCCAGCCGCCTGTGTCGAACATGTGGGACATCAAGTAGTCCTCATACTGTCCGTCTATCAGCTTGGCCGCGTTGTTGCGGGCGAACCAGCAGTCCACGCTCTGCGTCCCGCTGTAGATCTTCCTGCTCTTCGGAACCACCGGCACCGAGCGGTCCTTCACCTTCAGGACCTGGGAGGGCTTCATGTCTCCCTGAGCAGGAAGCTCTGCCAGGCCCACTTCCTCATTCAGGAACTGACCTGGAAGTAGAGTGAATCACGGGTTCATAGAGTTATTTTTGTCTCAGATTTCAACTCTTTGAAGTCTGCTGACGTCTGGCTGTGAGAAGCATTTGCTCTCACAAAAATACAAGGCTTTTCCACACAATTATGACAGTGTAGTCATAGAAAATATGAAGATAAATGTGCCAGAAGAAAGTGACCAAAGCCTTAGCTTTATTACTAAATCAAATAAGACCTAAGATGCATTCTTTCTGCAGAGTTTTACATGGTTCCCCTAATCTGATGTGTCCAATCCTTCCACGCCACAAAAGAATATTTTTGCCTGGCGCATTCTTATCAGAACATGAGCCTGGTAAAACACCATTTAGTTTCAGGCTAAGTAACATAAAGTAAAGTACGCTTTAGACCAGACAAGTTGCACCAATTTTAGAACCAATTCCTGAATCAGGAAAAGCATATGAAAGAAATCCCTGGTAAACCTTTTCGAGCTTAGCAAGACTAAATCCTTATCAGAATATGATTCTGGTAACATAGAAAGAAAAGTATGCAATTGGATAATCCTACAACCTGTCAGAGCCTTTTTGTTGTTGACAAATTCGACTCTATGGCGCTCAGATGACGTGATGAAAAAAGAAAGTGCTAATGGAGAAGCTGGTCTTACTTCCAAGCTGAATTTTTGCATCTATGTGAAATAAGATCAGTAGCTCATCCTAGTTTGGCAAGAATCTTAATATCTGTGTGTTTTGTATACTGACCATCATCGACCAGGCCTTCATGTGTTGTTGACCACCCATGTCTCCCATTGTCCCCATTGGTTGATGTCATGGTATGTCAAAAAATTGCGAGTGCATGCATTTCCTTGCCAGCACCCACCTAGCAGACCGTGGCAGTTGTCCGACAGCCCCTTGCTGCTACCGATGTAGAACCCCAGATGGTCTCTCTGGTAGGGGGCTGGGTTCTTGTACTGATGGAGCAGGATTACGAAGCTGATGTTCCCCCCTACCGTCACGGTCACGTTCGCCTTTCCCACGATGGCCACCGACAGCGCGCCGCTGTCCACGGCCGCAGTGGAGTGGCAGGGCAGGACGATGCGGTCCCGTCCGTCCAGGATGACTTTCTTAGGGGTCACCTCGATGTAGGCGCGTTTGGGATGATCCACCACAATGGTGATGGTGCTGAAGTAGGTTCGCTGCTGCTTGTGGCTTCCCGGCGGAGCTGGGGCGCCGATCAGCTTTCCGTTAACCGTCACGCCTGAGGAAACACGACAATTAATGTCCCGTCAAATCTGGAATTAAAGAGTTTTTTTTGTCCATTTTCAAGGTGCTTAACGCCGTTATGACGCCTACCAGAGTACTTGTGATCAGAGACCAGGCGCAGGATGTGTCCAGGCTCACCGTTGATGTTAAAGCACACGGTTAGTTTACTGAGGGGGAACTCCACCACAAAGTGGGGGTCACCGTCAGCTGAAGTAGTATGAGACAGAGACAGAAACAAATACTTATTTTAGTGTTTTTTGTAAGGGAGACTTGCAGCTTAACAATTTACCCGTGTGGTGAGCATGGTGTTAGGTTTTATGTTCTGGTGTCAACTGGCCTAATAGAGCTGCCGACACTTAACTTTGAAATGCACCTAGCAAGAAGATGACGAGGTGGAAGGAAAACTTGCAAATCTGTCGTATTAAATCCTAAAATGTATCTAGAAACACTTGTAAACAGCTGTATATATATTATAGCAGTGTTGTTTAGATTTAATTCCTTTGAACTGGTGAGTTCGCCAGTGAGTTAGTTTCCGTTCTGTGGGATAGTTTATATCTTGAGCTAGCGTCTACTCGAGCTTATGAGAACCACTTAAGATGAGATGATAGAGCAACCCTAATGACAGGGTCATTAGTCTCCAACTAACGGGCTCCGATGGCTTCCCTCTCTTTACTGTAACACACGCACAAACATCCACTTCCCAACTCTTCTCTGTCCCGTTTGTCCACGGTGTGTCCTCGCCGGCGAACACGCACTTGCATGTTCAAAGTGCCACGTAGCGCCTGCGTTGGTATTTCAATTAGACCCTGCGTGCTCTTTTCCTCCTTTCAGAGGAATCCCCTGAACGTCTCGCTGTCTGTGTGATCGCTGCCGACTGCCTGACGAACGTCCAAATTACAGGTCGCCCACGCAGAGAGTGTAGAGAGAGTCTACTGTACATTCCCTCCCTTTAGCCTCTTTCAAGTTTTACCGTGGAGCCGTGTAACCACTGTGTATACTGTATGCGCACAGTGTGTAGATGTTATCAGATAAAAACAGGCAGGTGGACATGGTACAACTGTTTACATGAGAGAGAGAGAGAATCACCTGATGTTTTGGAGATGGTGATGGATTTCTTGGCGGGTCTCCTCTTGACTTTACCTGCAAGGAAAAGGATATTTATCTTAAGTGATGAGATAGAAGAGGAACCATAATTACTGCAACGACGTGCAGCTGAAGACAGAAGAATATCTAGAGGTGCTACTTCTCTGTATCAACCTTCAAAGGCATGAAACGTGGCGCTGCGAAGTCTGTACTTTGCAGCTTTGCAGAAGACGGCAGCTTTTGTTAGCTTGGATTCACAATGCTTTACGAATGTGAGCTCACGGTTATGAATCAGGTAGAAGTGTTGTGGAAACCTCTCAAACATCCCTGGCGTAACCAACCTCCCCTTTTAGGTGTCTTGAAAATCCTCAGTCCCACAGTGGGATCAATTAAAGGATTATCTTAAATGCAGTAAACATTTAACGACTGTAGCAACAAATGGAAGCCAACACATGTGACGTTTGCTTCATTTGGTCTTTCATAAACCTCTAGAAACAAATTGACACGACCTGGTGGCCACTGCAAAGCACCACAGTGTTTGGGACACAAAATTTATCAGACCCAGAAGACAAAACCTCACCGATTGTGTTGCTCAGAGATGAAGTCTGGCTGCCGAGCTTCCCATCAGGTTTCTGTGCCTTCCCGTCCTCGTTGTCACCCGGCAAGTCGTTGGCAGGGGAGGAAGCCTCTCCAGCTCCTGGGGTGACGGTGGGTGCTGGGGCCAGCGTGCCATCAGCCATAATCTCCGGCTTCTCCACCACCATGTTGGTGAGGGGAGTGAGGAAGTGGTAAGTCAGTGACAAGTTGGTAGCCTGCTGGATATGATCTTCCCTCTCCTTGCTGGTTTGGCTGCGCAGCCGTGACTTCAGCCCCTCTTTGACGCTCAGGAAACCCCAAACGCGTTCCACAAAGTCTTCTGCTATCGATTCCAGAGCGATCCCCAATCCCTGTGCCGACCTCGACCCCGACCCCGGGGCCTTGCCTGCAGCCACCATCGCAGCCGTGGCTGCCTTGACTGCCTTCACGTGCTTCTCTGTCTCTATCTGTCGGTGCCTCAGCGGCACGTCCTCCTCGAGGACGATGCTCTTTTCGTTGTTGCTAGCGGTAACCTGGACGTGAAGGGATTCTGCACTTTGGTTGGTGAGCTTGCCGGCGACGACGATCTCTGAGCCGTTGAAGTAGTTGGTGAAGAGATGCTGCGTGACGTACTGGACAGAGTTCTCGGTGTAGTTGATCCTTATGTCGGACAGCAGGGGAGTTCCTATTTCGTCATAGAACCTAGAAAGGAACACAGTTATCTGGGTTTATTGTCAAATGATGACAGAAAGTCAGGGTAATTAGTAAAAGCTTCAAGGCTTCGTTCAGTGACAATAAAGATTTTGTCAAAAACTTGCAGGCAATCTTAAGTTCTTGAGTAGAAGATTCCTGGAACTTCCCAACATTCAGAACTAAAGAATCCATCTTCAAGAACCAAAGTCCTGCGCTATAGCATTTAGGATTGCCATGAGCTGAATGGCATGACGTCCACACTGACGAGCAAAGAGACAAAAATTAGATCCTGGTTCAGCTTGGCCATAAAAGGATTAGTTCCTTGAACAAGTGCCTGAACCACAAAATATTCCATTGTCGCCTTCCAGAGAAACTTTGATGAAAGCTTTCTGTTCTGTTGTCCATTGTGGTAGTCTACCATTGTTCTTAAGGAGTATCTCCTAAACTGACCCATAAGCCAACTCCTCTGTTGGGCTGAAGGCACTATGTTAGCCTTTGCTTTCAATGGAGCAAGCGTTGCGTTGGCCCAGCACATAATTCCATCATTGCAACTTTCTTGAGTTGTAAAATCCCATGCACAAGGCCAAAATTAAAATGTGTTGCACATTAAAACTGAACTTTCTGTTGCGCTTGTCTAGCAGCATTTCGTAGCAACACCGATGCCGTCTACCCTACTTCAGAAAATGTCTTGTTCTTCTAAGTGAGCCACCTCCAGGCTGTAAACCTGCTTAACCCCTGAAGCCATCTGCAGACTCAGTTCATAAATGAGCCTGTATGAAGCAGAGAAAAATGTGCACGAGCGTCCTCTATCCTCGTAAACCTCTTCACCTTTTAACCAGCGTGTTTGTTCAAGCCGGACAGAGGCTATTATCTGCAGAGTCTATCTGTTGACCCCGTGTCCATACCCAGACGCAGGTTTCACAACACACACACACACACACACACACACACACACACACATTCTTGCTCAACTGAACAAACACCTTGTGTGTCCGGAAAGGAAAGAGAAAGAGGGTGGCTGTTATAGTCCTGGGCTGTCACATGCTGGAGGTGATTAAAGAAGTCTGTTGTCAGCACCGTCACATTTGCGGCTCTTCGTTCCCTCGTAGCTTGATGAGAGATGGAAGGACGTGTGGAGAAGGGAGGAATTAAGGACGGCTAATTGACTAATAAGAAACATGTTAAGCTCATATGAAGGGGAAACCTACTGGGCAGGGGCTACCTAATAAAAGTTCTCTGCTTCGTCTTAAAACCACCCAGTGGACACTACTCTGTGTTTTGTGGGACAATAAGAAGTGATTCCTGGGATTCTGGGAAATTCCAGAAACAGGGCTATGTGCTTTTTGCTGGTCAGCCCTTGTATTTAAACACAAATCTACCTGTAAACCCTGGACAAGTCTCCAGGAATCTAATCCCTTACATTTCGGAAAATTTTGACAAAAAACAAAGTCCTACCCTTTGAGCATGGCGCTTGCGTCGGCCTCCTCGTGGATGCGTCTCATCATCCCACAGTTTTCCAGAGCCATGCGCTCCAGCAGCCGGTAGTCCACGTCGTTACCGATCCCGATGGTGAAGATGCAGAACTTCTCCTGCACGGCCGAGCGAGTGTTTCCCAGGATGGCGGTCGACTGGACCTCCCCGATGGTGGGCCGTCCGTCCGTGAGGAAAATGATGAGGGAGACGCTGTTCTGGCGGCTGCCCGACTCCGAGAGGTAATCTTGGAGTAAAGTGGAGCCGGTCTGGATGGCGCCATCGATGTTTGTACCTGCAGTAGAGGAACATCATGGAAGTACAATGAGGTACTTTCACTTTGAAGGCAAATATTTAGTCTGGATCTTCACATTCAAGTCAATTCAAGCTGTGATTTTTTGGAATTGTGAAGAAGGCACATAACGTCTCACCACCAGTGGGCATCAGCGTGTACACGAACTTCTTGGCGTCTCTGATAGTCAGCGGTGTCACCGGTACGAGACTGTTGGGCTGCCAAACTTTGATCCGGTTGGAGAAGCTGATGAAGTTGAAGTGATCGCCGGGACGCAGGTCCCTCAGGATGGTGAAAAGAGCATCTTTAGTCTGAGAGAGATTCACAGGTACATTAGTTCCTGAACGTCCAAAAATAAAAACGACTGTTTGAGGTTTGTTTCCTATCAAAAGATTTCTGTCATCTCTTTGCTTTTCATTTTGACTTTGCACAATGAAATGTGCCGGTTTCTTGATCTTTAAATCTATATCTGACTTTAAATTAACTTTAGTCCAGTTTTTATCCACCACATTTATAATCCAGGCTTTAAAGACAGATTCCCTTACGTTTGCGATCACGCTGCCTTGGCCGTTCACAGTGATTCTTTGTCAGTATTTACTTTAAGCTTAAGTTATGTTAGGTTGAATCCAGCCTGGTTTTTGGCGGCCCGCCGTGCACTTATTGTGAGCCGCGATGAAGGGTTGGAAGCAAACACACAAACCATCAATCAACACCCACCCCGTCCCTTTGATCGAGCTCCGGAGGATGGCGTCGATAAAACTGAAAACTAGGGTTGACAAAGACTATAAAGCAACGGCAAGATAATTTATCTGGATGTTGTGGCTCATTGTGTCTTTAAACAGAGAGAGTCATTCATCTTTAGTTCTTGCATGCAAAGAAAAACCTGCTTCGTTTTTTGTTAGTCCAGGTCTCAAATGAACTCCATGGGTTTGGTTTTCACCGATGCAAACACATAAATTCTTCAGAAAGTTTCACAATTATCTTGGAAAATATGTGTTTTTTTTAGTCCTGCGCCGTGGCTGTTCAGAATCAGATCAGATTACTGGGCAGCATATGTTAATGAAGGATTATCACCATCAGTTGACGTTTCATTGTGTATTTGTGTGGTTTCAAAATGATCAGAAATTTGACAATTATCTTGAAGAAAATACCTTTTTCCTCCAAGAAAATTATCCTCTAGGCTGCTCTAGCTTTTATTCATCTCAGATTATTACTAAATTTGTTGCATCCATAAAATAAAGAAGAGAATTTTCAGCATCAGTCGAGCTTGGACTGTTTTCTCAGTTGTCCTTGGGGAGTCTTGAATGTGCACAATTAAGTGCACACGCAGTAATTTGTACATACACCTCCAGATTTCTATTCTTCTTGCTTTTGTTTTTTCGTAGCTGAACATCTCTAGATCTGCAGCCCTGAGCGTGGGTGAGGTATATAATTTGGAGTTCAGGGGGGGTGAGGGAAGGGGAGGGGATTCCTATATGTGCTGTGTACGGGCCGACCGACACTGAAACCCTCTGTTGTGAAGCCACATCAAATCACACTCGTCGTTCTGTTCTTGCTGCCCACTGGGGGCTGCTGATGCCTGGGTGGGGGCAGATCAAGGAGGTCGAGGGTGCTGTTGTCTAGAAAGTTCCATTACACCATAGACACTGACCCCCCCCGCCCTCCACCTCCGACCTCGCAGCACGGCCTTCTGCTGCATGTTTCCACTTTTCTTTTTTGTCGCCGAAGATCTGTTTTTCAGTTTCTCCTCTCCTTCTTTGTTCACGGGCAGCTGCACAGAGTTGAGTTGGGGGGGGTTAGAGGGAGGGGGGTTTATCGTGCTATTGCAGATGGAGGACACAGAGGTCTGATATCGATATCCCAGTGTGGGCGTGAGGAGGTGGGGTGTCGCGTTTTCCGATCCGGTGCGGCAAATTGAAATTCAACTTTTCTTTGTTTAGAGAAGCTGTCTGAAAATTCATCCAATTTCCTTTTCCAACTCCACCGGGGGAAGAGATTTGAGTTCATATCTGTTGCTGCTGCCGCTCGGCCTGCGTTAGGTAACACTTTAATGTGAAAATACCTCCAGCTTAAATCCCAGGCTGTTCAGGTTAGATTCTGGAAGCAGGCACGGTGTGAGTAAAAAGGTCCGTTCGGTGGTATAACTGGAAGGTTTAGCCGAACAAATGTGACCAATAGAAATGTAAAACACACCTGTCCTGTCACATGGTCTATGTAGTATATAACAGACCATCTTTCTGCATATTCTGTCCCATTTTCTACAAATATTTAGTATGATTTTATTTTAGTTTGATTAAATTCTCAACTTAAAGTCATGATTTTATCTACAGATGCTCAAATTAAAACCATAAGATGCAGTTAAAAGCTTTAAGAATGAACTACAAGTGGTGGTTTTATTTAGAAAACTTGCACTGTGGAGATTTGGGCGTTTGAAGGGTTTATCAGATTCAGCAAAATTCACTTTATTGTTCCCTTATGGTTTATGTCTAAAGTGCGGTTTATGCCTCTGCGGGACATAGACAGCGTAGGCTACATGCATAGGTTACGCCATCTATGTCCTGTCCTATGTCCTCTATGTCCTAGTCGGTGCTGTATCTTTTCTGCCAGTTGATTTTTGTTTCTACTTCCTGCTTCAACCTTGAACAACGGCGACTGGAACTGAGCGTCCCAGATCACTCCGTGTCGCCGCCATGCGTAGCTAAATTTCTGGGGAGGTGCATGTCCGGCTATGAATTAAGCTTTAGGTGGAGTTAGGCCAAGATGGCGTCCACCAGAGACACCACACTGAGCTTCAGAACTGCTCTTCAGGATGCCTACGAGTGACCTCACCGAGGGTTTCTCCCTTTATCTCCAGCCAATAGGACATGACCAGATGTTCAATCATTGAGATCTATTTTCAGGAATAAGAAGAACAAGAAGTCCTTGGCACCACAGAATCAATCTGGTCATACCAAATCTGCAGAAGAAGTGCAAATGTACTTTAGAGAATAGTTTAAAAGACGAGGCGACTGAAACTTTTGTCATGCAAATGTTTAGTTCATCAGTTCGAAAATTGCGAAGATGGACAAGCAGCGGGAAACGCTACAACCAAGCGGACCAATCACAGCTCTTGTGGTTGCATCGCCGTGGCGCGTAGTTGCATTTCTGAGGAGGTGCACGTCAGGCTACGGCGTTGGCGTCTGCGCCGTCAAATTGACACAGAAGCCTAAACCGTGCATTACATTTTCAAGCTCGCCATATGCAACTGAATGCTTTTTCGTTTCATCACATTTTTTTAATAAATAAAAAATAAAAAAAATGTTGTTAAAAGGTTTGCTGTGATTACTTTTCTGCATATTTATTTTAATTCAATTCAATTAAAGTCACTTTATTTGTCCCTGAGGGGCAATTTAAAAGGCATCACACACACAAGACACACACAACATACAACATTCCCTGAAAATGTGTTGCGTTTTGTGCATCTCTTCATTAGAGAGGTGATAAAAACAAAATGACGGCTGCCATGAAACTGAGACAAAACAATAAATAATGGCTGCTTTACCTGTCTGAGCTTGGTGCCCAGCATGGAGGCGCTGGTGTCGATCACAAACACCACGTTCTTGGGCACAACGGGAAGGTCTTTGGGGGCAAAGTAGTGGACAAAATGTCCGTTTAAAACCTGGGAAAGAGAGAGAGAGAGTTGCAGCAGCAGCAGCAGCAGTGAGACTGATTGCATTTATAGTCCTACTCTGAACACAGACACGAGAGCTTGGCGGCGGAGTGAGGCCTGGGGCAGGAAGCCAGGGGAAACCAATGACTAACAGGTGGGTGGATGAGTGTGTGTGTGTGCAGATGGGTTAGGAAATATGCGTGTATGCATCCAAAATATTCTCACAGACTGGTCTTCCTCATCCTCGCTCATGTTTTATTTCATGCACACTCACCTGAATGTCTCCGATCCCCATGTTCCTCTGGACGTCGTAGCGGATCACGAAGTCTCCCAGGACGCCGCTGGTGGAGATCTTGGCCTGCTGGATGATGTTGGGGCTGAAGGTGATGCTGCACACGTTCTTTTCGTTTTTGATGGCGGTGGTGACGGGAAGCTCGAGCTTGGCTAGAGCACAAAGACAGGAAGCGTGGTGAGTTTTTTAACCGGATCAACACTGACGCAAACAAAGTGACCGTGACCTATAAGCAGATTTGAGCCGGAGTTTGGGCACATTAAAAAAAAAAAAATCTGTGTACATTTTATGACCAAAGAGAAATACAGTATTAATATGCATAATTGGTTTTCACAGAAGAACTGTCAAGGGTCTTAGAAAACTGCTAATGAACTTTAGAGCAGGTAAAAGAAATTTCGCGACCCCACTGCAGTACCTCCGCGGACGCCCTAGGGGTCACGGACCCCCTGTTGAAGACCTCTGCTTTAGAGAATATTTTAAAAGACAATGGCAAAACTACAAACCTGGTTTCCTGGGCGCGCTAGAGCCAGTTGCAGCGTTGGCACTGCTCCTGCCGTTGCGGAGCGGCAGCACCTCCAGGTCCGTGACGGGGGAGTGGTCGACGATGGTGACGTCCAGCATGAGGCGGCTGACCAGCTGCAGGGGCCGGAGGCTGGTCACGTGCTCGTAGCGCCCCAGCCGGCGCCGCAGGAGCTCCTCGTAGGTCAGCAGGAACACGGCCCGGTTCCGACCCGGTATGTTCACGGCCATTCTGAAGACCTCCACCTCCGGCTCTGGACTGGAGAGGGTAGACACGGGGAAGAGGCCGGTAAGAGAGTGTGTGATTTACAAGCTGATCATTGATTTCCATTCGTTTGTGTTGGGTGCTGGAGGAATATCAAGGACAAATACAAAAAAACTGAAACACATTATTCAAAAAATAAGAATATAAAGCTATTGCCATGCTTTTTTTTTTTTTTTTTACTGCACATGTGCTTTCCTACTTTCAGGGGGTGTAAAGTACTTCCTTGGAAGCTGGAGTGGGCGATTCCCTAAATTAAAGCTTCTTCGAGTCTTTCCTTGGAGAGAAATTAATACCCCTGTGAGAATCTGTGCAGCCCAAGTGTTGCAATGTCCTCGAGTTGGATTGCAGCTTTAGTATTTTACACTTTTGTCAAAACTCCTGCTTTAACAGTGGAGTTTTAAAGTATGCAAAGGTGTGAATAAAGGACTTGGTTGAAGAGCCTGAAGGAGATACCACTCCTCTTGAGCTGCAGAAGCTCACCAGCCCTTACTCTTTCATTATTCATCAATTTTTAATGAAATTTATACATTTAAGCTATCTATATTTGTAACTATGATACTTATCTCTTGCAGTCTTTGAATAACGAAGCACAAAATTTAGCCTTTTCTCTAAAAGATCAACTAGACTGCAGCTTTCCTGACCTGGTTCCTGAATGTTGCACGATGACAACACTGAGGAATGAGGAAAGGTGGAGGCCCGTAGAAGAAGGTGGTGCGGTCCAAGCAGTGAAATCATCCCTTCTTCTGTCCAATCAAATATCTTTCTCCTCCGCTCCGTTTACAGCGGAGCCTATGAATCACTAAACGTCATGAAAAACTAAATGTCAACTTTTTTTTTGCACAGCTGCTGGAAATGACATGAGGTCACTTGTTCCGTGCGTCGCCTCCCGGGTCACAGATTTATGTGACAGCATTCGGCTCAGACTTGATGGTGGTTTCTAGACGCCGTCAAGTGGAAACGGCGGAGGTAATCGGGAGGAGAGGACTCTCACCTTGCGGCGCTCGACTCTTTCTTCTTGGGTTTGCCGTTCTCCTGCTTGACCCTCTTTTCCTTCGGCGTGACCTCGCTCTGGTAGACGCGCCCTCCGACGATCCTGGTTCACGGGGTCAGAGGTGGAGGATTAGAGAGGTGCTCGTGTTCAGGAGCACCTATTCAGCAGTTCAACCAGGTTCTCTTGCACAAAGCACAGACTTTGCTTGCCTGTTACCTATTTACAGGCACCAGTTGAGCAACGTAAATCTTTCTTTAACGTCTCTATTTCAACCAAAGCATCATAAATCGTTACGGCCTCCAAATCCCTTTTGATTCATGAAACACCTTTCCAGATGAAATATGTCCCGGAGACAAACCGGAGCAAAGACTGACAAGTTTTGGGTTTTGTTCTTCAAACTCTGATCTCAAGGAAGCATTTTTCCCTAAGATTTATACAGATATCACATCAACTATAATTCATAAGAGCACTCAATGCTTTTCAAGTTGCCAGACTAAATAAAACATCAAATGTCTTCCTAAAACTCAAAGCAGTTTGAAGGAATGTCTTAACAGAAACCTGAGGGGTAAGAAGGTGATTGAAAGAAAAAAAAAAACTGTTTTGTTGTCTTGTTTTTGGTGCGTAATGCTGTTTTTCTCCTCTATGGATGTGTCTCTGTGGCGCAATCGCTGTTAACCGAAAGGTTGGTGGTTCGAGCCCACCCAGGGACGATTATTTTCAGTAACGCCAGTGTAGTCACCGGCTCTGTCCGCAGTTGAAGTTCCCTGAGCAAACACCTTAAACTCCCCAAACCCTGGACCCATTGCATGTCTGCGCACTCCTCAATTTGTTCTCACTTGAATGAGTTAAACGCAGAAAACAAATTCCTTCTGTGCGTATAGTATGAGAAAAAAAAGTTCCAGAACAGTCTACGGTCAGAGAAATTCTCTTTGAGGAACTTCTGGCAAATCTACAGACGCTCCTTCATGTCAGAGAGTCGCAAACCAAAAGCTCCATGGAGGCCTACTCTATGAACTTCTGAGTTTTGTAGTTTGCAAAAAAAAAAATGAAAATGCACTTCTCTAGGGTCCTAATATAACTCTTCTATAAACAAATTCCTGAATGGATTTCGTTGAGTTTCACAAGACTCGAGATAAACTGGCTTCTTTTAACCAAGTTACAAGATTTCCAGCTGATGCGTAAAATCATATTTTCTTTCCCCCCTACTCGTGCTTTGATGAAACTGTGATTCTAATCTCACAATCCCTGAGCTACTATTGCAGTTCAAACGACCAGTGAGGCTCTTACATGGTGAAGTTGGAGACGTATGCGTCGGAGGGGATCTGAAACTGGAAGACGCCCTCAGTGGCTGCGGAGTGCCGGTTGAGCATGGCGCAGTACACCGCGGTGAAAGCATACCGGGACACGATGGTCGTCTTGATGGTGAGTTCTTCAATTTGAGGCTTGGTCTCCTGAAAAAAAACAAAAACAAAAAAAACGAATACAGTTGAACCATCAACACCTAACCCCATATCTGTGTCGCCGACGCTGAATTTTGGCACCGTTTTACGCATCGCCATTAACGGATGATTCATCGTTTTTAAAATTTCCTCCATCAGCCAGAACAACACATCCTGATGAAACTCGTGTGGACTTCCCCACAATTTGCTCCTGTGAGCGAAGAGTGCCTTACAGACACTCTGGCACATCTGCGCGCTTGGCACGTCCACTGCGCGTCACGCCCAGAGCGCACAAGTTCAAGAGTGACAACATCAAAATAGCTTAAAAACTAGATCATGTATCTCGGAGTAAAAGTTCTTTATCCTGTGTGAAAACGTTAACAGGTTTAGGTCACCAAGCTAGGATAGGACCACTCATCTTTGACTTTAAACATTTAAACTCCTTTGCTTTCTAATAAGACCGTATTTTAAAGGTGTATTCACTTGAACTACACTTTAACGCCTCAAACATTAAATAACTAACATAAGTTAACACAACAGCTCTGCAGTAAAGTATATTTGTTTTGTTTTTTACCTTCATTAATATATTTTTCACCTGCCGGGGGATTCTTCGAGGCGCCTGTAGACACAAACATTGTTAAAAGACCAAATCTAAATTAAACTCCAGAATGCGCATCGCTTTCTTCTCATAAACATCTTACAATGTCTAAGTCAAAGTCTTTAAGTTCCTCCTGGGATTCCTCCACTTGCCCCAGCGCACTCGGGCTGAGACACAGCAGCAGAGTCAGCAGCAGCATCTTTCAGTTCTTCTTCTCCCTTAAAGCTCCTTAAAGAGATGGATGGGACATTATATCCAGTGCGCAGAGTCTCCACGTCCCGGGTCTGCGTCCGGATCGGAGTGACCGGACAGAGAGGCTCGGCGCGATGGAAGAGAAGGAAAAAAAAAAAAAACACAAAAAACAAAAACGCCCACCCACCAGAGGAGAGGGATGCAGCGTTTTCTCAGCCCCTCTCCTGCACGAGTGGCTGTTTGGGCTGCTGCTGCTGCTGCCTTTAAGGAGAATCAGAGTTTTTACGCGTAAAGAAATGAAAAGGAGCAGGTGTGTGGCATCTTCAAGTGTCTTTATTTTACTTCCTCTTCCAGTTTCGACACACTTTTACCAAATGAGAAACATGCCACAGTCTGAAAACACTGAACATTTGTCCAACTCATAGCTCTTGTTATTGCTACTAAACCCTCCAGGAGCCAAAAAGGGACTAATTGATATAAAAAAGCTGCCTGCAAGTCGCCAAACAGCTGTAGTTTCTTACTGAAACCAACTAAAACTTAACGATCCACAGTGATTTGAATCGCGAATCTTAACCTTCGAGCCCCTTAGAAAGATATCCTCAGAAATCAGAAGGTTTTTGACTTTGTTTCTCCTTAATTTCTTTTTTTTTTTTTTTTTTTTCATCTTTCTTTTCTTTAAGCAGGTCTCTGTGGCGCAATCGGTTAGCGCGTTCGGCTGTTAACCGAAAGGTTGGTGGTTCGAGCCCACCCAGGGACGACTCCTTTTATGGAGGTGTTCTGATCCAATGGTAGGGACAGAAGATCACTGGACCCCTTGCCATCTGCCCTTTGCTCCTATTGTCCTCAGTTAGATGGGTTAAATGTAGAACAAACTTACAACTCTTGTCAGTGGTTCCTCTTAAGATTAGTCTGACAAGCTGAGCATAAAAGTTGCAGTAATGTGAGGAAAATATGGAATAAATAAGGAACATGAGGAAACAAAATAGAAAGTTGAGCACGTTAAAATGTTTGGATGATCCCGATGAAGGCCACGAGTCAAAACACGACCGTCTCATCGAGTTGTTCCATTTAGTTCTTCTGTCTGGGTCCATAAAACCCAGCTCTGGGGGCAATGCTGGGTTTCGACTCACGATCAAAGAAGTGAGCAAGGATTCTGATTTTCTGAGGAGCTGGAGTTTACCAGCAGCACCTGAAGGGAGCACAGCAGCCCCGTTGACCTTGACCTCCTGTCAGCTGCATGACCTCACGATGAATATTTGTTCGCAGAGTTTCCCTTCACCTGTAACCGTCAGTCTAAGCTACACACTTCAAACATAAAGTGCAATAAACAAAACCATAAGACATGGATGTCATTTAATTAAATGGGGCTGGAGCCGACAGACAACCATTCACACTCACACCTACGGCCAAATTAGAATCACCAATGAACCTAACCAGCATGTCTTTGGACGGTGGGAGGAAGCTGGAGAACCCGGAGAGAACCCACGCAGACACAGGGAGAACATGCAAACTCCACACAGAAAGGAACCAGTCGGCCTGGATTAGAACCCAGAACCTTCTTGCTGTGAGGTATGAGTGCTAACCACCACACCACTGTACCACCCTTTCATTGCATCTCCTTTTGCTTTACTCACGTTTTATTTTAGTGTAAATTTCACATATATTGTTTTCTTTAAAAGAATATATGTGAAAGAGGCGTCAGGTCCGCTTTGGCTCCATCTTGTGGACAAAGTGCGGCATCACATCCTTCTCATGTAAAATACAGACCTGACCATGTTATTAGGGCTCCATGCAACGAGTTGCAGGATCCCTGTTGATCTTGTTACGATTTTTATTATTCTTTTTCTGATTATTTTTCACCTTGATTTTCTGCTTTGCTAAAGTGTCTGACCTGGACAAACTGCATCAAACCTGGTAACTTGGTAGAAGTCCTAGCATTTATAAGACACTGTGTGCACTGACTGGATGAGAAAATAAGCCTAGGTTAGTACTGTTACGTCGTGGAGTGATAATTTTGTACATTTTTATTAAAGAAAAAAATCCAGAAAGAAGAGCAATGAAGGGAGAGATTTAGTTTTATAATTGTACTGTAGTTTCTGAACACTCTGCCTGAAAAAGAATTGGTTTTCATTTGTCCTCAAGTGATCATTAGGGAGCCCTAATGAGTTTCTGGCGATTTTTCTTCTTCTTCTTATTCTTCTTCTTCTTCGTCTTCTTCCTCCTCCTTGCTTAGCTAAAAGTGTCTGCCCAGGACAAACTGCAATGGCGAAAGGCATCAAACCTGGTAACTTGGTCCTAGCATGTCACTTTGCCAAGGTGTCAATACACGTGCCTACAGCTAGGTGGCGCTATAATACGCCAATTCACGTTATGGCTCATATCTCTAGAACCGTGTGCCCCAGAAACAAAAAAACTTTCTCCCTCTGATTCCTTACATAGCCCTGGTTCTAATGGACTAGGCCACGCCCATTTCCGCCCGCCATTTTTTTCCCGCCATTTTGAAAGAATTGCACTTCAAAGCAAAATCAACCTCTTCTAGCCCGTTCATCCAATTTTCACCAAACTTGGCATGTATCATTCATGGACAAAGATAATAAAAAGTTCTCAAAAGAACTTTAGCAGGGTTATTAATTACAAAGTTAATGGCTAATTATTTTTTTACGGTGTGGCACAGTATAACTCCAAATATCTCCAAAACTGCAACAGCTAACTTCCTGAAATTTGGCATACACAATCTGTAACATATTGTGTAGATGCCCAAGAAGTTGCGTGACATTACGTCAACAAGGGGCGCTACAGGTGACACGGAAACATTTCATATGACTTTAAGGCCTATAACTTTTGAAGTATTCACCGAATCCTTATGAAGCAACCGTCATTATAATATGCTTGCGTACAATCATGCCGAGTTTCGTGAAATTCGGCCTGTAGGGGGCGCTACAACCACTAGATGTTTATATCTCACAAACCACCACAGTAAACTGCTTGAAATTTGACAATAATAATCTGTGGATGACTCCTTACAAGCTCAACAAGTTTGGTGCAATACGGTCTATAAGGGGCGCTACTGGTGACTTATGCCTCTTTGCCGCGGCATGGACCCCTTTATGATCGCTTGTGATAATCTAGTTTTGTGTTGTTTCTGAACAAAAATGACACAAAAATTCATTCAGATTTATTATTAATAATAATAATAATAATAATAATAATAATACCTTTATTTATATAGCACCTTTATAAACAGCGTTTACAAAGTGCTTTGACAGTCAAGCATGAACAAAATACTCAGGCAAAATAAGAAAAACCAACAATATTTAGAAGACAATAAAAAGCAATTTACATAAACTTTACATAAACAACCACATAACAAAAATAAAATAAAATAAAACAGTGAAATAGAATGATTTAATTCAAGTTAAAAGTTAAAAAAAGAAAGTTAAAAAGACAAACCTCACATAAAAGCAAGTCTATAAAAATTAGTTTTAAGAAGTGATTTAGATAGATAGATAGATAAATAGACAACTTTTTTGATCCCTTTGGGAGGTTCCTGCAGGGAAATTGACATCTCCATCGCATACAGCACTGTCAGACATACATGTACACGAATTATAAACCCAAATACCAAACACCCAGAAAATAATAATAAATAATAATAATAATAAATATTGTGACTGTACTGTACATACATTTAAGAATCTAAAATATGAATCATATTTGGGGTTATTTCACACTTTGATAGTGTGTTCATTCATAGTTTTGATGCCTTCGTGAGAGTCTACAATGTAAGTAATCATGAAAATAAGGAAAAATAATTAAATGAGAGGCTAAGTGTTATATTTATTTTTTCAATTTGGACAAACAATGCAAACATTCACAACTTGCTGTACAACAGTCATATATATTGAGGCACCGATCACACGATTTGATCAGTTGTTTCATCTTGCCATCCTTACAAAAGAAAGCCACCACAACCGCGATGGCAGCAATCTGTAAAGACAACAGTTTGTCAACATTGCATCTTGACACAGCAACTAGGCTGGTGAATGTTTATATAATTTTGTCAAAAAACATGAGAAGACAATCTGCCTATTACTTAAAGTAATAATAAAGAATAATAAGGATTTTCTAAAATACTTACTTGTCTCCATCAATGCACAGACATAATTTAGACA
This sequence comes from Chelon labrosus, assembly GCF_963514085.1. Lineage (NCBI taxonomy): Eukaryota > Metazoa > Chordata > Actinopteri > Mugiliformes > Mugilidae > Chelon > Chelon labrosus. The sequence continues at coordinate 18,051,646 of NC_140356.1, forward strand.
TTATGTATTCTAATATCTGCACATGTGCTGGATATATGATTATCAAGAAACTGACTCAGATATGAAGATAATGGTTTAGAAAATACAATAAAATGATTGGTAGCTTTAATATGGTAACTTTATGGACAAAGCTACGAGAACTCGTCAACAGTTCGAGCTGAATAAAATGTAAGGAACCAAGTTTTTTGACTAAGTACCTCAATAGCAGCAGTTAGCAGAGCCATACATGCGATGATCACAGAGTATTCCAATGTCGTCTCCATCAGCTTGTCAAAGCAGCCCTCAACTTTCTAAAAGTGAAATAACAGGATTTAACTGAAGGCGCTTGTTCGTCACATTGACGGTTACGTCGTGAACATGCGTGAAGTTGGAGCAAAAAGTTAGTTGAACTTGTACCGAGTGATATGCTGCATTTTCATCGCATGGTCTACCGCTGTTTCGGCAGCACGCGGATGGAAAGACGCCGTTCTCTTTGACAAATTGGGACCCTTCAAAGTCAATGTACTCTTTGAATCCGCAGCATTCCAGCTTGAATGAAAATACAAAGCGTTAATCCAAAACCTTCTTATCTGCACTGTCACTTCATGTGTAGTGTGACATATAATAGATACCTCATCCATGGTGGTGTTCCACTGTGAAGTCTGATTTTCATTCTTTCCATAGTTGTCTTGAATGGTCTTAGTAATACGATTCTGATTCCTGGTTAAAATCTCATTAACCTTCGAAGGACACATAGACAGTAACTCATTATCATACTTAAGATGCTGTCAGTTCCTGCAGATGCTGAGACTGATATATTTTTCAGAGACACTCACCCCACCCGGGAACATAAACAGCATTATGGCTCCTACTAACTCAAACACGAGGAGAATAACCAAACCAAAGAAGACCTGAAAAGGAAGGAGGAGAGAAATTATGCTGTAAAGCTTCCTCTGTAAAACATTTAAATTGTCACAGCTTATCCAGAACACTGACGTAAAATGAGGTTTTTCCAGTTGGACTGTAAACACTGCAGGGACCTTACCTACCTGCTGGGCTAGGCTAAAATTTGAAGCTACAGCTGCTCTTCATGTCCATCAAAGCCATTTCATGATTGATTCTTAGTGACATCACTAGAGACGTAGCCACTACCTTCATATATATTCTCTGCCATCATCTCACAACAACACAAGGAACATTCCTACATCCTGCTTTTGCCTCACTAATAATTCATTATTTATTTCACGGAAACAATAAAAAATATCAGTGGGCCAGGCTTTATTTAGTTTCCTGGGTTTCTGTTTATTGTATTTTGTTAACTTCTTGGTTTTTCATAGTCATGGTTTAGTGTTTAGTTTTTCTGTTTTCTGTTTCCTGTTTTATTTTGTTAAGTTCTTGATTTCCTGTTGTGTTACTTCCGTGTTTTCCTTCTGATTAGATCATTGGTTTCACCTTGTGTTGTGTGTTCCATAGACATATATACATAGACGCCTCATTGAGCGCTGGACCGTACGTCAACGTCGCCGCCATATTGGAGGAGGCAGCTCTGTCACGCGAACCATAAAAATTAATGGAATGAACTTTATTAAGCGTCTTCTACAAAGTACAATAAGCATTTACACATTCACACACAAACGTATATATCCAGGAAACCGATAGGAACCAAAAACAACATCTGTAACATTCTGAGTAGTTAACGTTACAGACGCCAAGTTGTAGTTTTCATAGTGTTTTGATTTTTGTTTTTTCTTGGATTTCCTGCCACCTCAGCAGCGCTCTTAGTTTTTGTAGGTTTTGTCTTTTTTCATTAAATACTTTTTTTGCCTTCAAAGTCCTGCATTTGGGTCTTAACCCATCATGACAATTTAATTGAATTTCTATTTAGCTTTGACCTGATCAGAAATTGCTCACCACCAACAGCACACAATGGTTCTCGTAGTGTGCTCCAAAGCTGCCCACGATGGAAAAAACCATTAGTGCAGAACCCACTCCAATGAATATTTGGCTGAAGATGACTAGCTTGTCTAGCAGAGAAGGCTTCCCCACGGTCTCCAGTAAAACCAGGAACGAATCACTCTTCACCATCACCCACACTCCCAGACCCAGAAGGACTAGACCGGCCAACTGCAAGGTGAGGAAAGAACAAAGAGAAAGAAAAGAAGCACAAGGATAATACAAGAACATTATTTAATTAAATTATTGTGGCAAACTATTGAACTGATGAATGCAGACATGCAATTGATTAAACGAAATGAAAGGGCTGCAAAACAAAACAAGGAACGAGATGATCATTATTGAGGAGAGTTCCAGTTTCTTGGCTGGACAATGTGATTTCCTGTGTCCGTGCTGTGATCTGGGGTGGAATGAAAAATTGGACCTGGAGTTTTGGTCCACCACATTCGATAAGGCACACCTTTTAGGTCTTTTTTTGGTCTCTTGAATGTGTATACCAGCTGTGCAACTCCACGTACCTTAAGCCATGCAGTGAGTTAACGGGAATCAGTGAGAGTGGACACATTAAATACTTCCAAAAAGTGTCAAAAAGGTGTCGGCATTCATCTGTTTTTACTAGTCAGTACCCTCTGCAGTACTGGATTTTTGGCAGTTTGTTGTCAGGTCTAACACAGAGAGACAGAGAGACAGATAACCATTCACACTCACACTCACACCTACGGACAATTTAGAATCACCATTGAACCTAACCAGCATGTCTTTGGATGGTGGGAGGAAGCCGGAGTTAGGAAGTACGATACAAAAAAAAAACCTCACCCCATAGTTTTTTTCATGTGGGATGAGGATAAGCCAGATCTACTGCTTCCCCAACTTTCCAACCTATATGCTAAGCTAACTCCACTTAATATTGAAAGGACATGCAGTGTGTGAGAGAATAATTTAACAAATCCAAAGGAAATAGTTTGTCCTCTTTCATTCCTCACTACCATCGCTACATGAAACAAATCAGAAGCAGAAACAGGGAATAAGTAGTTTTACCTTAAAAAACAACTTACAAAGATGGCGCCATTGAGGATGAAGCTGGTCACTCCAAGAAATGTGCCACAGCACGTCTTGGATTTGCTTGACGTCTTTTTCTTCATACTCTTAAAGGAAACAGAACAATAGATTTTCTCAGTTAGCATATCATTAGCACTGTAACTTCAACGTGACACATAACATAAAAATCAACGGTATATCAGGCTGACTGACAACACAAGCAGGAACCACCATGTGTCAAATGGCATTTACTCTGGTTACACATTAACTAAGGAAACGAGCAGGAAAAGAAAATCCTCTTTAAATACAGCATTTTTTTCATGTTTACATGATGCTTGGAAGTTTTCTAAATCTAAAGGATCCTGAAACCTTCCATTGGGTGATGTGATACATCTACTGGTTTTGATCGGGTGAAGGAGAGAAATAATATCTTCCTCCTGCTTTTTTGGCAGTTTGTTGTCCTTGGTGATCCAAAAAGCTAGAAGACTCAGGACGGGCAAAGTAAATTATGTTCTCCTGCTCTCTACTCTCCGCTTCTGGGGACGCTATCTCAGCCTAGCTCAACAAAACATGAAGAGACTGTGGGTTGAGTTTTTTTTTTTGGTGAAGAATTATTGGATTCTCTGATAAACAGACACACAGCTGCATTGGCATAACACTGGCAATGAACAAACTCAATGCGCCAAACTCATTTTTTTATTGCGCAGTTTGCAAAGGCATGACTGTTTCCTACATTATGCAGCCGCCAACCGCCATTTCGCTCTAATCTCAAACAGTTCGTGACCTTCAACCAGTTAGTTAGCTAGCTAGCTAGCTGGTTAATGTCTTTGCGCGGTACTTTATTTCATACTGATACAAGGTCGCTTGGACGTCCTCACTTTGACTTGTGTCTGGCAGACACACACTCACACACACACACACACACACACCCATGCCGGTGTTGACTGTGGCTGCTGTTAAAGGTGCAGTCATATACCAATAAACAGTAGCGAATGTTCCCGCTTCTCCGCACAATGCCAGTGACCCGAAGGGTCGGCATTTAATAATAATAATAATAAAACATTTTATTTATAGCCGCCTTTCAAAACACCCAAGGTCACTGTACAAGTAAAACAGGGTTTAAAATACATAACAAACATCAAAAGCATTTAACAAACTACAAATATAAGAAACTAAAAGATAAGATAAATGGAGATAAAAAAATAAAAAATCTGGAGAGAGTGACAGTCAGAGAGGGTAGGCTTGAAGAAAAAGGTGGGTATTGAGATGGGATTTGAAAATAGCCAATGTGTCAATGTTGCGGATGTTGGGTGGAAGGATTTTAACAGTCATTAGTTTGTGGTGAGCAGTGCAAACTACCACCGGCACAATAATTATACTATTCTCAGCCAGAGGAGCTCATCTGAGCTGCACCTTAGCACGTAGCCCGGCGTAACCACGTTTCCCGCCTGCAGTAACACACAATCGGTCGTGCTCCACCAGGTGCAGCCACGTTATGCTGTCCTAACAAGATGCTTTGCTGTGGATATCCAGCAGTATCTGTCGGTCCCACTGTGGTACATTCACACATTCGTCAGTCGTTCCAGTTGAGTATCAGGGAATACCAGTCATGACTCATCTTGGAAATCTGGCCAAAGCATGCTGCCTACTCCTTGGGTTGACATATGCGCTGAATCTTGAGTATCCATCCAAACTTTCCAAAACGTTTGAGGTGTATCAAAGACTTCTTGTGGGACTCGACACACCCACGCCCAAAACCAAGCGCCAAGTCCATGACTCTCAAAAACAAGCTTCTAGCCATGACTGTCGCCCTGGACTTACGGACAGCTGTTTACTTGTGTCTGTTCACATCTTTATACATGAGACATTGAGTGGAAATATTGAGGATGCATGTTTGTCCTGTTGAGGTTGTATAGCCGCAGATCATAGTTTCTGTTGTGTAAATTGTTTTAAACACTAAATTGCATTACTGTGAAGCTGCCTGTGAGTTATTCAAGTCGAGATGTTTCAAAATATACTCACTAAAAGACACTACTGTGAAGATGTTCTGCTAAGCAGCACATTTCTTTTATGCACCGAATATGGCCTCATTGCCACTGCAAAAAAATGTTTGGAAAATGTTGTCTTAATTTTTTTGAGTTAGACCTAAGTAATCGTTTTTACAGTACTTAATGCAACTTGAAAGAAAAACTGTTTCATCATCAGCTCTTCGGCCAGAAACAGCAAAAAGGAAGCAAGTGTTTTTATATGTTTGTATAAGCAGACTTGGTTTATTTAGTCTGTACGCTGCAAATCAATTCACAGAAGATATCATAAAGAGTTCTGTGGATATTCTAATTGAAGAGAATGAAAAAGCATAACTGTCATACCTGTACTGGAGCATCTGCGTGTCCACTGAGGGCTGAATCATCTGGAGTGTGAGCCACATGAGGCTTTTCCAAGGTCCCTTTATCTTCTCGCCTTTCACACACATGCACACAGATAGTGAAAGCGTGAGTTCATGCCCCACACATTACTGTATTTATGGTTAGCATCGCTTGCAGGGATTTATTATTAACTTACAATTACATTTATTATAGCCTATCATTGAGAGGTGGGTTAGGTTTACTAAGTGAAGGCCAACAGACATGGTGTACAGATTCATATGTTTTGATCTCACCTTTGAAAAGAACAATGAAGTACTGAATTAACTTTAATCATCAAATGTACAAAAATGGAAGAGAAAAAGTCAAACACAAATGAGAACATCCAGCTCAAACAACTAACTCAGTGTCTCATTGGAATGATGAGGATGTGCTTGAAAAATAAATGAACTGAAAACAGGAGCCAGGCATCCATGATATCATTCCAGTAGTGTTAAAGTACAGGGATAGATTTTTTTACACTGCTGAATCCCTCCAGGACTTCAATCCTCCTACTACCCTTGCACTACTGACACTTCTGCTGCCAATCACACAGTCATTGCAAATATCCTGCTGCAATGTCTGTACATATCCTGATGTGTATAGTCATTGTGTACGCTGGAATGCAGTCTGTTTTCATTATTTCCATATGTATATCATGTACATACTCGGCACTTCTGGTAAAATACCAACTGCATTTCATTGCCTTGTACTTGAACATGTGCAATGACAATAAAGTTGTGTCTAATCTAATCGTATCTAATATGCTTTTGGGTATAATAAAATAATATAATACAAGTCAGTCAGGACCGCTTCTGTCTTGCAGTAAATTAAAGTCTGTGGCTGAATGGCTTTGCTACGCGAACTCCGTGCTTTTCCATGAGCCTACATGGAAAAGCTAAGGTAGAGAGAGAGCAGCAGCATAACCAGAAGACCCTGGTACAGAGCAGGGTAAGCATCATCAAAACAGTATTGACAATGATGGACAGACACAGCATAAAAGGAGGAGCTGAGTTACAGTTTGGTTGTAAAGCAGCTTGCAGAGAAGCAGCAAGGAAAAGCAGGATAAAGCAACTTAAAAGCAACTTGAATGAGATGAGATTTGCTAAATGCTTCACGTTGAGAGGTCATGTGATGTAGATTGTACTATGGATTAACTATCAGTTGATGCTCCTAATCTGTATCTCTATATCTTGATGTTGTTCGATTGTCCAGCAGTAGCCTTTGAAGGCTGCGCTCTCTCTCCTTAATATTAAGTGAACTGCGTCAGCAGTTTTACTGGAAAGTCCTTGTCTAATCAAGACATCTGTTTAAACATTGACAAGATAGTATGTGAAGTATGTTGCAAATTAAGCATCATGTCATCTTTTAATTGTGACTTTTAATTGTGAATTGCAGATTTGCTAAATTAACTAAACATATAAACATCTACCAGAGAAATCTGCCAAAGAATGCCACAATTAATGTGTACATCATGGACCAAGGTAAGATTATTTTTTTTTCAATAAAATAAAATTGTTTCTAACATCTATAGTACTGTTATTCCTCACTCTGAAGTACCTTGTGACCCTTGCAGTAGAGAGCCATTGAAACAAACATAGCAACAATCTGTAAAGACAACAGTTGGTCAACATTGCAGCAAATGGACAGATTACAGACAGGACAAATTGTGTACTACATGATAATGTAATGTAATAAATATAATATGAATAAATACAATGAAATAATTGTCAGCTTTAATATGGTAACTTTATGGAAAGACTTCAGGAAACACTTCAACACAAACCAAAACCAATCCAAACCAAAAGTAAGCTGAATTTGTACCAAAATGTTTGCTTTGCGTTCACTGCATACACCAGCGAAGATTAAATGGCAGCACGTAGGTGGATAAACATCTCCTCCATGGACCACATCAAAAGGGGACCCGTCAAAGTCTTTGTAGTTCTTGAATCTGCAGCATTTCAGCATTCTCTCTGTACTTGTCTTGAATGGTCTTTTTAACTTCATCCTCCATACTATTAAGATACTGGTACTGGTCAGTTAGTAAATTTATTGATGTAACCAAGTTATGATGATGTGAGATGTCACATTGCCACAGTGGTCAATCTACGTTGGTTATCTACGTTAATCATAGCAACACTGTTTTTCATGTTCACAAAGTAATCATTTACTGTGTTTAAGGTCCACACTAATTTCTTTATCAACATACAATCATGATGCTATCAATGATTATCATCATCACTCTGAGATTTATGCTCCTACAGCATGCCTTGGCTGACCCTGTGTTACACTGTTAAAGACAAATGAACAAAACTGTTTGTTTGTTTGTTAACCACACATTTACCAAACATACTATTTTATTCTCTTATTGTAAAAATGTTTTAGGTACTATGTCAATATTGCATTCAAAATTATAGTTCATCTTTATGCCAGCATTAAGTTAAATACCGTTAATGGTGTTGACCATTTTGAAATGAAACTGCAGTGTGTTATATAGTTCAATACAATACAAATTAAAAGATAAGATAATTTGGTTCCAGTAAATCAAAAGTCCTCTGATGAATCTGTCATTAGTGTTAGAGTGATAGTATCTTATCACACTGCACGAAGGACAGAAGAACCATAAAGCAGTTAGACTCACCATTGTCCTCAGCCTTGGATAATGTTGTCTGTTATGACAATCAGTGGAAGCTCAGTTGTAAAGTTAGTGGTATGTTTTCGTTCCTTGGCCCTTTAAGGCCCTGACTAATAAAAAAGCAATAGAAACTAGATGATCGCTAGCGATCATAAAGGGGTCCATGCGGTGGCCAAGTCGTCCCCGAGTGGGACGGAGAGGCATAAGTCACCAGCAGCGCCTCCTATGGACCGTATTGCATGAAACCTGATGCGCTTGTAAGGAGTCATCCACAGATTATGATTGTCAAATGTCAAGTAGTTGACTGTGGTGGTTTGTGATATATAAACATGTAGTCGTTGTAGCGCCCTCTACAGCCCGAATTTCGTGGCATGATTGTATGCAAGCATATTACAAAGACGGTTGCTAAGTTTCATAAGGATTGGGTGAATTCTTCAAAAGTTATAGGCCTTGAAGTCAAAGTTTAAAATAGTACATTGAGCAGTTGTATCATTGTAATGTATTATATAGTTTTTCTCCGTATCGATATCTTTATACAGTCTATGGTCTGGACATGAAACTGTATAAAACGAGGCAGCAGTTTGAATTTTTTTCTCAATGTGATATCAGCTGTCATGTTGTCAAAAGCCATCTCTTTAGAGTTAGTCTTGACTGGATCATGTGGCAGAGTATTATTTTGTGTGTTAAGTGATATGTTCCAACATCTTGGCAGCAAAGAGTGTTTTGAAGCAAATTATCTGGGGCCTCATGTACGAAGGTTGCATGCGCACAAAAACGTTCCGTACGGACTTGTTCACAGAAAAGTTCAGATGTATGAAGAGTGAAATGACCGTGAACTTGTCCGTGCCTCAGATGCAGGGTCAATTTAATTATAATTTGCATATTCATGATATATTCATTCATATTCATTCTTTACTGAAAATAAGTAATAGTGTTCAGTAAGACCTCTGAAACTATAATATGCCTACCATTGAAGATTTTGCCGATAACAGGGTTATCGAGATTGGAGTGACCTTTTATGGGTTTAATAGCAGTTTCTGAATATGTCATGATATCAATCCCGTAACTTTTTCTGTCTTTCTTCCTGTAAGGAAATTAACCACTTAAAGGCACAGCGACATCTAGTGGATTTTTTTAAGCATGACACACCGAACCCAAGTGATAGAGATGGTTTAATCATGTTAAGTTAGTTTCAACACTCATATAATTGCAACGACGTTGCAGGATCCCTGTTGTTTTTTCCCCCGATTTTTAGGGGTCCATACACTTTTCCAAGGTGTCAATACACATGCCTACACCTAGGTGGCGCTATAATAAGTCAATTTACGTTTTGGCTCATATCTTGAGAACGGTGTGGCCTAGAAACAAAATTCTTCCTTCCTCTGATCCCTTACATAGCCCTGGTTCTAATGGACTAGGCCACGCCCATTTCCGCCTACCATTTTTTCCCGCCATTTTGAAAAAATTGCACCTCAAAGCAAAATCAACTCCTCCTAGCCCGTTCATCCAATTCTCACTAAACTTGGCATGTATCATTTATGGACAATGATAATGAAAGTTCTCAAAAGGGTTATTAATTACAAAGTTAATGGCTAATTAATTTTTACGGTGTGGCACAGTATAACTCCAAAGCTAATATTTTGTGAAGTATATACCCAAACTTAATCAAACTTTATATCATTGATAATAATATGATTCTGTACAAGCACCCAAACTTTTCGTGACCCTTGGTCTCTAGGGGGCGCCACAAAAGCAACATTTCAATATCTCCAAAACTGCAACAGCTAACTTCATGAAATTTGGCATACACAATCTGTAACATATTGTGTAGACGCCCATCAACTTGCGTGACATTACATAAACAGGGGGCGCTACAGGTGACACGGAAACATTTCATATGACTTTAAGGCTTATAACTTTTGAAGTATTCACCCAATCCTTATGAAACTTAGCAACTGTCATTATAATATGCTTGTGTACAATCATCGTGAACAATCGTTTTGTGAAATCAACAAGTTTCAGGCAATACGGTCTATAGGGGGTGACTTATGCCTCTGCGTCCCACTCGGGGTCAACTTCGCCACAGCATGGACCCCTTTATGATCGCTTGCAATCATCTAGTTGTCTTTGCACATTTTATTTAATTTTGTACTGGCCTTTAACTCAATAGAGGTGATGCTTTTATTTGCAGATTCTGCAGCATGGCGTTCAGTTTGTGAGAAATCAGGGATCAGAAACAACCTTCAACCTTCACAGACAGATTTGAAGGTTCATCCAGGTCCAAACAAACACAGATGAAACAAAGAACCTATTTCCTGAATGTTTCGTTGCTCATATTTATATCGTCTTCTCTTTCAAAAAAAACATAAAGCTACTTGGATGAGCGGTGAAACATATTCATGCTTTGTTTCTGCTTTGTTTTGTTTTTTTGGCTCCTCATATCTGTCCTATTTATCCTGCCCACACCGCAGGTCAAGTTTCAAAGTTTCCTTCTCCCCTCCGGGTTACACGATGCACAACAAATATTGACTGGAGGCCGGGAGTCGAATCAGTTCAGTGGATTTTAACCTTCGGGCTCCAGCCGTGTTTCCAAAAAGGCTCCCCCTGCCAGAATCTTTATTTTTATTTTATTATTATTATTTTTTTAAATGTGTGTGTGAGAGGGTTTGTGTGAATGAAACATGGTGCGTCTGCCACTGCTTCTGGGGCTCCTGGGGGTCCTGCTCCTCCACCAGGGCTGCTGCTTTGAGTTCGTGATAGACGGAGAGTGGGAGGAAGAGAGGGTGAGTTTTATTTTTAATGTAAGAGAGACAAGCCGGTTGTATTTCACGACAAATGCATATTACATGTGCATCAACAGATTTGAAATCTAGTCTGCAAAGGAGTGCATTGTACAGCATTTATAATCTTTTGGCGGCTTTAAAAGTTACTTAAAATTTAACTTAAGTTTGTCTAAATGTGAAGAAAAATACCAGCAACTTCTGCAGAAACTGGTTTATATACTTGTTTCTTGAATTCTTGTCTGAATATTGCCTCTTTAAAGGTTTTTATACCACACATTAATCAGTGTTTTTGGGCACTGAACTTTTGCAGAAAGAAAAATAAAAAATGTTATGGCCTTAACCTTTTCTTTTTTTGATTATTATTCTTTAAATCAATTTTTTTTTTTTCTTCCTTCAGTCAGATCTACGGGACCACCGGGAGCGACACAAGGTAAAAATGTTATTTCCAAACAATCCGAGTGTAAAATCTCATGTCGTTGCCACACTTGAAACCCATCGGCCCGTGGAACACAAAGATTCAAATGCTGCATCGTTTTCATTTGAATCTGACAGTAGATCAGGAGTAACAGTGTGAGGCTGATGACTTGTGTGTGTTTGGTTTTCAGAGAGCCATATTGACCAGCGAGGAGCAGGAAGACTTTGAGGTATGACTCTCTGCTTGTTGTTGTTGGAGCCCTCTCCACTGTGACAGAGTTCAGTCTTATCTAAAGAATCAATGTGCTGCTGTTTGAAGAGACTCCCGTGACCGACAGGTTATTGACTGTGTTCACTGTTAATCCTCCTCAGCATCCACCTCTTCTCTGTTCTTCTTTCTCTGCTTGAGAAATCAAATTATTTGTTTGTCCCATTATCTCAAAATGCCTTCGGATTCAAATCTGACTCCCTGTGAATAAAGAGAATAAAGCTGAACTAAATTACTGACAAAATCAAAATTAGCTATATTATTTCTAAAATTACTTCCAAAGAACCCACATATGGATCCACGTTTTATTAAGAAACTTAAAAATGTTAGTCTTTTGAGACTCCTGGACCTGGTCTTGTGAGCTTTAGATATGCTGGACGGGAAGAGTTTCCCTTTGATTGAATCATTCACGCTAAGCTAGGCTAAGCTAGGCTAGGCATGGCTAGGATAAGCTAGGCTAAGCTAAGCTAAGATAAAACAAGATAAGCTCTTATCAAACATTTTCCCAAAAGTCATACTGTTACTTAAATTACTTCCAAAGAACCCACATACAGTTCTACATTTTCTCTAGAAACTTACTCTGTGCTCTCACTTTTTATAAAATTCTGCAATTTGTCCATTTGTTTTATCATTTACTCACTGTTTCAAAATTTTACTAAAATTTTAGTCTTTTGAGACTCCTGGACTTGGTTTTATGAGCTAAGAGATTCCCTTTGTTTGGGCCATTCACGCTAGGCTAAGCTAGGCTAAGCTAAGCTAGGCTAGGCTAAGCTAAGCTAAGCTAAGCTAAGCTAAGCTCTTATCATTTACCCAAAATGTCATACTATTACTTAAATTACTCCCAAAGAACCCACATAAAGTTCCACATTTTGTCTTTGTTATTCTGTGCTCTCACCTTTTATAAAATTTTGCAATTTGTCTGTTAGTTTCATCATTTACACAGATAAACCTGGTCTTGTGAACTTTAGAACTTTGTTTGAGTCATTCACAGTAAGCTAAGCTAAGCTAAGCTAAGCTAAGGTAGGCTAACCTGTCCTCAAACAGTTTCCCAAAATGTCATACTATTACTATTACTGTACATTCCCTTTTTTATAAAATTGTGTAATTTCTTTATTGTATCAGATATTAAAGTGTTGAAAATGATTTACTCAGGCAATTTTAATCTTTTGAGACTCCTGGACCTGGTCCTGTCAGCTTTAGAGATGCTGAAAGGCTAGAGTTTCCCTGTGTTTCCAGTCATTCATGCTAAGCTAAGCTAAGCTCTCATCAAACTTCCCAAATTGTCATATTAAATCCTTAAATCATTTCCAAAGAACCCACATATAGGTCCACATTTTATTTAGAAACTTACCCACTTTTATTAAAATTCTGCAAGTATTGTTGAAAGAAGAATGAATATAATGTGAAGAATAACACAAACTCATTTTAAAAACGTCCATATAAATGTGGTGAACTATTGGTGAAGTTCAAATAAAGTCAAAACAAGTCACATCCTTAAACGTGTCTTGACAGGCCATCCGTGGAGAGGATATCACCGTCAAGAGCTACAAGGTGGAGAGCCGCATCACTTCGCGCTTCGCCCACACCACCGTCCGGAGCTCAGTGGTCAACTCTGGCTCCAAGGCCCAGAGCATCGGCTTCAATGTCCAGATCCCCAAACGAGCTTTCATCACCAACTTCACCATGTGAGCCCACATTCACATTCAGTCTGAGTAGTTTATTATCAAACACAGCAGGCTTCATCCCAACTCTCCGTTTCAGGAATGTGAACGGGATAACGTTCGTGGGCTCGGTGAAGGAGAAGACGGTGGCCAGGAACCTGTATGCACAGGCCAGAGCCAGAGGCAAGGCAGCGGGCATCGTCAGGTACTGGACCTGCCTCCTTTTTTTTCTCCAGTTTAACAACTTAATAATAATTTTTTTCTGTATCACAGGACTAATTCTCAGGACTTGGAGACTTTCAAAACAGAGGTCCACGTTCCTCCTGGCAGCAACATCGAGTTTGAGCTGCACTACCAGGAGATGATGTACAGGAGGCTTGGTTTCTACGAGCATTCGCTGTACCTGCAGCCCGGGAGGCTGGTGCCACAGTTCCAGGTGAGGACGTCGTGACTAAAGTGTCTTTGTCTTTATGTCATCTTGGTATTGTCTCTAACTCAGTCTCTCCTCAGGCAGACGTCTACATCTACGAGCCAAATGGAATTACCGGGGTGGAAGTGCCACACGGCCTCGGAACGCAGTTTGACGACCTGATTAAAGTGATAGCCTCCAAAGACAAGGTACCGCTCAGATCAACCTGGGGCTCAGACGGTTAAATCAGACCAACATAAGGGATTGGAGCACAAAACAAAGCGAAGTAACCTCAATAACTAGAGAACACCTTGTGATGGAGGAAGTGATCCGGAGATCATCTAGCGGGGAGTTTCATGACGTTAGGGCTCAGGCAGGGAAGGCCCGATCACCTCTGGTCATGAGGTGCGATTCAGGAAATTCAGAAAGTTCCTGGCAGAGGATCTTAGACAGGGAACAAGCAGAAACGTCTTCAAATCTAAAATCACAAGCAGCTAGAGTTTGAGTAATGTGGTCTTTTCTGCTGGTGAGTCACAGAAGCCTACGTGGGATGGCCGTGGCTCAGGAGTTGGAGCTGGTTGTCCGCTAACCAGAAGGGTTAGCCGTTTGATCCCCAGTGCCACATGCCAAAGTGCCAAACTCCGAACTGCTCCCAGTTCCTGGTACTGGAGTGCGAATCTTCTTGTGTGAACCAATAGGTAGAAAAGTGCAAGACCATTTATGAATGTTTTTCAATTCTGATGCTCAAGTAAAGTGCGTGTGTTGAAACCTTAGAGATTAGCCTTGAACTGGAATTTAAAGGTGCATGTTTTGGTCTTTCCACCCTACGTTAGAAAACCCACCTTGGCTAAAATCTGATAGAAACCACAGATTTAAGAAGCTTTTAGCTAGCTAGCTAGTCAGTGGGCGGCCATTTTGGATTGGCGTCACTGTCTTATGTGACGTGGTTGGTCGGTCCCTTCGCCTGCAGAATCTTTGTCACTCCAGTTCTTTTAATATACAATCCATTAATCAAACACATTTACTGAGAAGTAATTACAGACGCTGAGAACATGCATTCAGTACATTTACCTTCTTGCTCTTTGTCCTCAGGCTCATATCGTCTTCAAGCCTACTGTGCAGCAGCAGAGAAAGTGCGAGAACTGCACCGACAGCGCTATAGACGGCGCCTTTGTTGTCAAATATGACGTGAAAAGAGACAGCAGTGCAGGGGAGCTGCAGGTACTTGATCATTTGGTGTTATAAACATTAACATTGAACCAGTCTGACTCATTTCTTTTTTTTGTCTCTTTAGGTTTCCGACGGTCACTTTGTTTATTTCTTCGCCCCATCCAACCTCTCCCCTCTCCCTAAAAACGTTGTGTTTGTCATCGACGTCAGCGGGTCCATGTGGGGGGTCAAGATGAAGCAAGTGAGTGACGGCTGGAGATATTTTTGTGCACTTCGGCCCTTCTGACGGTCCTCCTCCTCCTGCTCCCCCTACAGCCATCAGCTTCTGTAAAACTCTGCCACCATGTGGTCGATTCGCAGATTGCATTTAATCTCATTAAGTCTCGTCTCTCAGACAGTGGAGGCCATGCAGGCCATCTTGGACGACCTCACCATCGACGATCACTTCAGCGTCATAGACTTCAACCACAACGTGCGCTGCTGGAGCGAGGACCTCGTCCCCGGGTCGTCTATTCAGGTTGCAGATGCAAAGAAATACATCCAGAACATCAAACCCAATGGAGGTATGTCAACCAAAGAGGGCCGCTCTTATAACCTGACGAGTATCTGTCTGTCAGTGAATTTATTTTTACTCATATTCAACTTCAGGCACCAACATCAACGAGGCTCTAATGAGAGCAATCCAGATGCTCATCAGGGCGTCTAATCAGGGGCTCCTTGACTCCCGCTCCGTCTCCATGATCATCCTGGTGTCTGATGGAGACCCTACCGTTGGTAAGGCGGACTCAATGTTTTAAATTCTGCTTTCATTATGGGGCGTATTTCAACCAGCGTAGAGAAACAAATCCCTCTGCATCAACGGGATAGTCCTGTTACCAATCAGAGCCATTTTGTTGACGTATTTGACTTCTGATACTCTTCTGTCCATCACCGCATAAAGCCTCGGCCAAACGATTTGATTGGCCCTGCAGATTATTGCAGGAGAATACTCAGTTTTCAAAGGAGAGACTCCAGACCAACTGTCTGCCGCCAACTTAAAGGAATGAATGAATTGATAAGTGATGATATGTGGTGTCTGTGAAGGTTCTCAGTCATCCAGGTCATGGTGCATCCAAAAAAAGGTTCAAAAAAGGCAACTGGACTTCAGCATGACCGACGGAAGTCCAGTTGCCTTTTTTGAACCCTTTTTGGATGATATGTGGTGAATAAGATAAAACCTCCTTCAAAAAAAAAGCACGGTCCCTTAACGCCGACATTTTAGCCTTTGAGACGCCGTTGAATTGCAAACGGCTGATCCAACGTGGATCCTCCC
Organism: Chelon labrosus; assembly: GCF_963514085.1. NCBI lineage: Eukaryota > Metazoa > Chordata > Actinopteri > Mugiliformes > Mugilidae > Chelon > Chelon labrosus. Next base: position 18,067,670 of record NC_140356.1, read on the forward strand.
TGCAGGAGAGATCAAGCTCGGCAAAATCCAGAAGAACGTGAAGCAAGTGATGAGGGAGGAGTTCTCTCTCTTCTCCCTGGGCATCGGATTTGACGTGGACTACGACTTCCTGGAGCGTATCGCCATGGAGAACAGGGGCATGGCTCAGAGGATCTACGCTAACCACGACGCTGCAGAGCAGCTTCGGGTATGACGGCAGTTCCCCAAACTAAAAGGCTCAAAGACGTTCTCATACCTTAAGATGTTCCATGAAATCTCCTAATGAATCTTTATTAACTTTATTTTGGTTTTGAATTTGAACCAACCAAACATTTTTTCTGACATAATGCTCTCTCTCTCTCATTTGCAGACGTTTTACAGCCAGGTTTCCTCTCCTCTGCTGAGGAGAATCACCATCCAGTTCCCCGAGGACTCCGTGTCCGAGATCACCCAGAACCGCTTCGACAAATACTTCGGCGGCTCGGAGCTGGTGGTGGCCGGGAAGGTGCAGCCGTCCGACAGCAACACGCTGACCGGCTTCACCACTGCATCTGCTGTGAGACTAACACAAACGCACACTTAACATCTTTTTTATCAAGCATCTTATTCTCCACCTGTGAGTCAGAATCCATACCTTTAATGTCAGAGGTGAAGGACGGTTGATTTATGATGCGTTATGAGCAGTTTCCCTTGCAACGTTTTGTCCCGTCCAGGCCCGTATGGACATCACCCTGGAGACGGATGCAGACACCACAGAACTGGACACGGAGCTGGCCAAACAGCAGCACTCGTTTACCGGCTTTGCCAGACAGCTGTGGGCCTACCTCACCATCAAACAGCTGCTCGGTGACAGGTGAGAGCTGCACGATAGGTGAAAAACAAGAGACATGTGGTTGATGAGAGGGTTTGAGACATGTGTTGGTCGACTGTTAACAGTGCATGCTCTCCTCCAGGTCTCTGGCGCCAACAGCTGCCAAAAAGAGACGCATCACCCAGCGGATCATGACTCTGGCCGTGGAGCATCAGTTTGTCACTCCGCTCACCGCCCTGCTAGTGGAGAGCGAGGACGCCAGAGAGAGGCTGCTGGCCGACTCGCCGAGGGACCCCAGACACGGCTGCTGCTCAGGTAAAGGCAGCATAATTATGTTACGCCAGACAAACTAAACTACACTTCATAAAAACGCTGTACTGTCTTTGCATAGGAAGTGGAGCCTTGTCTCCGGTACCGGTCGTCTACCAGCCTCCACCCTGGGTCCACATGCCCACCGAGGCCCCACCGAGTCAAATTGACAAGGGTCCAGTAGAGCAGTTGACTATGCCGCCGAAGGTCACCTTAGGTAACGCATACGATGAGCACCTTAGGTAATGCGTTACACTTGTGCAATGTGTAACCAGCCTCGCTGTCTCTCATCCAGTGGATAACGACCCTCACTTCATCGTCCACCTGCCTGGAAGTAACATGGACGTCTGCTTCAACATCGACTCCAAACCGGGACACATTCTCAACCTGGTGTCCGACATTGGGACAGGTGGGACTCGGTCTACTGCTGTATGTTTAAATATGTGCACGGAGTGAATCATACATAACCGCATCTGAATATACAACAAATCACTTTAACTTAAAAAGAAAAACTCCCCACACTCTCACTTTTCTCACTCAAAAATTTTAAAGGTTTGAAAAGATAACAGTTTAACATTTTGGGAAAGATCTTTTTCTGAGTTAGATAAAACCTGCTCTGTCACCTTTGAGGTTGCCATAACATCTCGCAAACCACACCTTTTCACTTTTTTGTACATTAACCAAATGATTTAAAGCAGCTGGAAAATATATTTATTTTTTCTGGTTTCAATGATTTAAGATTGTCTAGGTTAAGATAAACTTAACTAAGTTCATGTTAATGTAAGGTTAATTTAGCTAAGATAGGTTAAGCTAGGCTAAGCTACATTAATAAATATTAATTTTAGGTAGGCTAGGTTAAGTTAAACTAAGTTAATCTAATTTAAGATGAATTGAATTAAGCTAGGTTAAGATAAAATAAGCTAAGCTAAGCTAAGCTAAGCTAATCGTCTTCCAACTGTCATCTAAGTATAAGCGATTTGCTCATCGTGCATCATCATCATCATTGTAGTCCATTGAAATGTCCACCAGCGAGAGTTGGTCTCTAGTGGACATTAAGTGGTTGTCGAGGTAACTGTCTCGTAAATTTCCCACCGTAAATATTTCTGATTGAAACAAGAACGTTAAACTATGGACAGAGTTCTCCCAGTCACAGAGAACTTGGTGGAAAGAACCATAGACGTTTCCTTGCAGTTACAGCTTGGGTACAGTTGTGTTTGCGTCACCTTGTCAATAAACTGAATCTGCTGCTTCCATTGGTTGTCGCCATATAGTGAATGATAGAGAATATATTGTGACGTTCTGTTTCTGTCCTGGCCTGAAGGCGTGGTGGTGAACGGTCAGCTGATTGGCTCCAAACGAGTGCTCAAAAACAAACTCAACACCTACTTCGGCATCATCTCCGTCTACTACCAGCCGGAAGGAGTCAGCGTGACGATCAGCAACGACAGCATCAGCATGACCGACGGCAGGAACAACCACTCCTTCACCTGGACGGCCACGGCCAAGATCTCACAGGACGGGTAATCGATGTGCCTTTAACCACAGCCTGGACGTCAGGGTCAGTCTCTCTCTTTTTATTTTTTAAAGGTTTTAATGGTGATGATCTGTTTCAGGGTGAGGATTTCCATCGTCAAGGACTCTCATGTCACCATCACAATAAACAATAACATTCAGGTGATGGTGTTGCTTCACCGCGTGTGGAAGAAGAATCCCGTCAGCGTGGACTTCCTTGGCATTTACATTCCCAACGAGAACCAGTACTCACCACTGGTCCATGGACTCATAGGTAGGTCACTTATCCGTCACATACACATCTCTTCAAGCCTTATTATATGATAAACAGAATCATGGATAATCAAAATGCAATGAGGTCATACATTATGTTCAGTTAGGTACTGAGCATTTTGATTCTAGCATCTAGTGGCCATTATTGGTATTGCAAGCTGAAAAATTAAGCCAGGTGCCAAAAACTGCAGTTCTCCGAATGTCCACTAGAGGTCGGCTCAAAAAACCGGTCAATCCCCATAGATTAACAAGTCCAGCTTTACAGCAGAAACAAACATGCTAATAGCTAATTTCTCCATTCACAACAACTTAACCAAAGATGAGTCTATCACCAATTTAATTATATCAAGTCTTAAAGTTGTGCATAATTAAGTATGCAGCCCGTTTGAGAGACATGTGGACGTCCTCACGTCCCTGCTTCACGCCATTTCTTAATTAGCTGGCAGTTAGGATGGCGACGGCCAGAGACGCCACACCGAGCTTCACAACTACCCTTCAGGAAACCAGAACAAGGGCGACAACTGGAAATTAGCATTCAACGTACTCATAGCAACACGACCCAGGGGTAACACGCTGTTGGCTTGCACACGAACCTCAACATTGGTTGAAATCTCATAATTCTTCACTCTGCATACATGGACAAATTCATACACAATTAAACAATAAATACAGCTGTAAGAAAGGTCTTTTAACCGCTGTGTTCTAATAAGATTTCATTCTTGTAGAGGTCGTAAATGCTCCAGGAGGATTCATCTTCTTTAAGTGGTAGATTTGAAGCTCTAAATGTGATCTCACAGGGCAGTTTTCTAGAGAGCCGGACGTGAGCGTGTACGACATCCACGAAGGAGCCGACCCCCTGAAGAAGGAGGCCACCATGGAGGTGAAGGGCAACAAGCTGCTCGTCACCAGGTACGTCTTAACCATAGACTGTATATAAATATGGACAATGTGTCGCCACTTCCTTGCATTGGCCAAACTGATACTATTTTCCCGGGGATATGGGCGGCGCCATCTTACGACTTTGGAGCCAGAGTCTGTTTTACAACTCGAGCGTGTCATGGCAATTCTGTTTCTATAGCGTCAAATAACTAATTAAAACGAGACTTATCCAAAAAAATTAACACTTTAACCCATTCAGACCGGATCACGCATTTGTGCGTGTTTACCTTTAAGACCGGATCACGCATCTATGCGTAGTTACCATTAAGGCCGGCAAACGTGTCATTTTGAGCGTTGTCGTCTTTTTCGAGGCACATGGCCAATTATATGCACTGTGATTGGCTGAAATATTCTTGGGGTGAGTGACAGAGATGCTTAGGGATTTTTTTTAAACTCATGTGACTAATAAAACGCTTTGTGATTGGTCGAAATAAGCCTACACGTGGAGTATGTTTTGGTCGAAAATTTTAAACACCGTGCTAGCGATCCGTCATGGCTGACTCAAGTGAAGGAAGTGATATTGACGAAGTAACTGAAAAAATAGATCTTTACTGATTTTAAAAATTTTAAAAATGTTTGGTGTTTATTGATTTTTTAAAAAAATGCATTTGAAGATTATGCCCTAGCAAGTCAGTCAGGTTGAAAGCCAAAGAAGTAAGCTGTCAAATGCTTTTTATCTCATGTTTTTATCTGCTACAGAGCCTGAGAAATTAAGGTTTTAGTAAGCGTTGACATATTTTGAAAAACCTCAGGTTTTGAGAGGGGGTTTACAGAAGAGCATTTAGGCCTAAATGGGTTAACATAAATCAACACCATGTTAACTACCTAAAATGACAGAAACCATCCTTGGAAAAAAATGTTTGACGTGTATTTTAGTGTTTTAGTTTGGCACAAGTCCCGCCCACTGGCATGGACGAAGTGGAGCTTATGACCTATACTGCAGCCAACCACCAGGGGGAGCTCTACTTGCTTTGGCCTCATTTTTGAGGAGCTGTCATGGCATCCACGTTTTATACAGTCTACGGTCTTAACTCATATAAACAAACAAAAAATGATTAGTGAATGAATAAACTTCGATTTAAACTGTTGTTTGTGTGCGTCAGGGGCTGGCAGAAGGACTACCGGCGCGATAAGAAACGCGGCTCCAACGTCTACTGCTGGTTCGTTCACAACAGCGGGAAGGGCTTCATCGACGGCCACTACACCGACTACATCGTCCCCGATCTGAACAGCTTCCTGCGCACGCCCTGAGCAGCCGGACTCACATTCAGCTACCTATGCTGCTATTAAAAAAAATAAATAAATTCACCCGGATCAGTAATGTTAGAGAGAAAACTACAACCATTTTAAAAAGAGGAACATGCAACTGTTTTTTTTTTTTTTGTTTTTAAGAGTTTTATTTGGACAAAATGTACATCTGCAATGTTAAGATGAATACAAAATAAAAGGAAAAAAGTTTCTCTGATTCGTCGAGCAGGTGCATTGTGGGATGCATATATACACAGGTGCATTTTGGGGGGAATTAACTCTGACACAGTAGAGTCCCTGAGTTGAACAGGAC
>NC_140356.1:18073253-18117253 GCF_963514085.1 Chelon labrosus
GTTTTCGTAGCTTTGTCTGGTTTGTTCAGGCCAGCTTGGAGAAATCCTCGTAGGCGATGTCCACCCTCTTCCCCTTCTGTGGACCCTGAGGATGAGGAAGAAATGAAACTTTAAAAAGATGGTCGCTGCACAGAATAGACACAAGAAACACATGTAGATTATTCCAGCACCGGTTCAAACTCCACAATAAATTAAGTCAAATTTATTTTTTAGACTCCATTACCAAATAAAGGCCATGTGTTGGTTGGGAAGACTCTTTTCAATTTATATATAAAGTGAATATATAATATATAATTTGATCTTTACATACCAGTCTATATAATTTTAAGTGTATGCCATATTTAGAACATTAGCACTGCTTTACTTATTTGCCAGGCGGGATCTTTAACCGGGAACTGAAGCCGCTATAGTGTCCTTTTTAGAGTCACCAGACTCCATTGACAAAAACACAAGTTTTACCGCGCAAATCACAGGAGTCGCCGGTCTACTTTTGTAACACTTTTGTGTTTTAACATGCTAATTAGAATCTGAACTAACATGTTAACACACTGAAGTCCCAAAATAACACAGACAAATTAGAAAAAAATCGAAGCCAATAGAGCAGCAGCCTTCGTGTTTTGCAGGGTAAAATTACCATTTTTGTCAATGGAGTCTGGTGGCTTTGAAGAAAGCAGTATTAAGGCTTTAATTCCTTTACAAAAGGGGCTGTAAAGTGGTGATAATATTCTAAAATTAATCTTTTATGTATTCTAAGGGACTATGGATGAATAAGTACTTCATATAACTCTAAATTAAAGAAAAAAAACTTTACTTTTAACAAGTTGGAAGAAAATATCTTCGTCTTTTTAGTAATTTTTGTCCTGATTAAGCTTTTTCATTATTGACAGAAAATTATTTTTTTAATAAAAAACAAAAATAATAATAGTAGATTTTCTGCTTTGTTTTGCCAACCAATCAACCTAACCCTCTGAGGCTCTGGTAAACGCTGATGTCTTGTGATGCAGTCTGCTGTAGAGGAGCTTACCGAGTCGAGCGTGAGCGACGCGCTGAAGTTTTTCTCGTCGATCCCCTCCAGCACAGCCTCGGTGTCTCTGTACGGGCCGTTCAGGATCAAAACCTGTTTACCTGCAGCGGGTGTGACGACAGACGGAGCGTGTTAGCGGCTTATTTAAATCATCCGCGGGAGGCGTTGTGAAGGTTTGCAGGGTGCCTACCTGGTGCCGGTATCACCGTCTCCAAGTGATTCTGATCCAGCTTCAGTTTGTCTCCGGAGTCGATCATTTTCACCATCGCTGTGTATTGATCCCGCACCTCCTGCAACAAACAAATATAAAAAACAAAAAACTATCAGCAACTCCGCATCTTTCTTTTACATCCCCCCTAAAACTAACACAAAGCGTCGTTACCATGATGACGGCTTTCTTCTTGTGGTACTTCTCTCCCAGCCTCTTGGTGACCACTTTCACTACAATGTTGGGCTGCAGCCAGTAATCTGTCCGGACCGACTGCTGCTTCTTCTTCTTCTTCTCCTCCATCTGAACAAAAAGAAAAAGAAAAAGAGGGGCTCACACATCTGATCAGAACACTCAGCAGAGATCATATCTAAACATTCAGGATCACAAACCTCTATGATCTCCTCCAGAGCAGATTTCTTCTTCTTCTCCCCTCTGGAGTCCGAGCTGGAGGACGGTTCTTTCCTTTTGACCGAGGAAGACGCTGCTGCTGCTGCTTTCAGAGCGCTAGCGCCCAGGACAGAGCTAAAACGAGACACAAAGACCTGTATGAAGACGGAAAGTTTGACTTATATAATGATGTTGCTGATGTAGAGGCCTCTGTACCTTGATTTGGAGGGACCAGCTACAGAGGACGAGGCGCCCAAGTTGAAGGCAACTGTAAGCGAAAGACACGTAGAGGTGAGTGGAAAGAAAAAGCTTGCTAATTCACAGATCTGATAAGAAACAAACACTGACCTTTTTCTTCCTCACTCTCCCGTTTGAGCTCTGTGTAAACTGGAGTTTCCTTCAAAATAAAACGCATGAAAAAAAAAAACATATTAGTATTAGAAAGTAAAGCATATTCATGTCTGTTTAGCTGCTCCAAGTATCACAGTAGGAGACTCACCTCGGGCTCCTTGCCGTCGCGGCCTCGTCGGACCTGCTCCTCGATGAACCTGGCGCTCCTCTCCTCGTCGTCCAGCTCCTGCTTCTTCTTCCTCGCCTGCTCCTCTTGGCGGCGGATGGTCTCCGGGTCGCGGTCGATGTACTGGACGTACCAGCCTTTGGGGGTCTCGTCGACCTTACACAAACCTAGTGGAGGAGGTTTAACGTTACAAACGTCTGGTCTGAAATTCATCCTGGATAAACGTGACATAAGGCATTTAGATTTTTCGCTTTAATACGAAGGCACAGTCATTAAGATTCTGTTTTATTCAGGGTGATTAACTTAGATCTTTGCCGGAGTGAGTCCAGACCAACTTTCCCTCAACGAATAATAGTTTCCAGGCTACAACTGCAGCTTTACCTTCCCTGCCGAGCCACTTGGTGAAGTCGGTGAGAGTCTCCCACTTGGTGGAGTTCATATGGACGTGCTCCCGGTGGCTGATGTACTCATTGTAGATGATGTTGTTGTGAACTCGCTTGGTTCCTGTGGAAAAGAGAAAAAGAGTCTCAGAGCTGCTGCTGTTGTTGTTATTGTTGTTGTTGTAATATCTGGATGAGTCCATTCTCACCAAATCTTCTCCTGAGCAGCTCCAAGAAGTCACTTTTGAACTCACTGAGGAAAAGAAACAAGAATTAAACCTGTTACTATTATTATTATGGCTTTTATTCTTATTCATACAGCAGCCACACATGGCTCCGTGTAGTAACTCACTCAGAGAAGTAGTCCATGAACTTGTTTGGATCCTCGGAGGCCAGCAGCAGCTGCCTCTGGTGGGACTCGGACATGCAGTGACACTTGAAGCCATTCTGAAAACATATAAAGACACACGAGTTAAAAAATATATGTATTTATCATTAAAAACCACAACAAATACAGTAAATAATATGATTCAAAGGACCCCTCACCTCATCTCGACATTGTTTCTGACACATCTGACAATACCATCTCAATTTCTGCAAACCTTTGGATTTTATTCGGTTGCTTATCGCCTTTGGGGAAAGAAAATCTGCTTTCCCCATCCTGATCAGCTAATTATAACACAAAAAAACTCGATACGAAGCTAAAAGTAGGACAAAAGTGGTGAATTTCCTCTCGATCCGCGGCCACAACACGAACATCCGCTGCCTAGGGAAACCGTTTCCGCATCTCAAGCGTCATAATCTCGAAAATGCTCTTGAGATCTCGCGATAACACGTGCTGCGTTCATGAACTTTCCTATTTTACCGTTAGTGTCATTGGCGGTCCGAAAGCTAGCAAAACATTTGACTAAATTGTCGAAACAAAACTGTACTTTTCAGCATTATATTTTTTTATTTAATTACATTTGACAGTTTCTCATAAAACACTACTCTACAGTCACAGACAATTTTCTTTAAGATAAATACAAGCCAGTTTAATATATAGCATGAATGCATTGTAATGTTTGCTTATTGGGACGTATCTGTTATTTTGTGGAAACAAATATAAAATAAAAGCTTTGAATTTCCGTTTTTATTTAAACGTCAGGAATGCATCACAGAAAGTGCGAGGGAATATGTCACTTCCGGTGGTCGTCATTCAAATGTCTTCAACTTTGTAAACGAATTAAAAATGTTTTCTTTTTCCTCTACTCGGGAATATTTCATACATATGGACAGAGGAGGCTTTGAGGATTCAGGATGCACCTTCAAAATGACCGGTAAGTGTATTAAAATGAGGTGCAGGGGGGTTTAATATTGTGTTTGTTTTTATTTTGGGGAAATACAGGTGTGTACCTGAGTGAATCGAGTATTTTTCAGTGCAACAGCCCGTTACAAGCAAGAGTTTAAATTAGGAAGCAGTTCAGGCCAGAGAAAAATAAGACAGGTGTTTAAAAAAAGAAAAAGAAAAAGCACAACAGGTATTTTGCCAAAGTTTACTAATTTCCCTTAATATTTTTTTTTTAAATGTAACAAATAATATTTTGCAAATTGTTTTTAATTTAAAAAATAAAAAAGATTGAGCTTGTTTGGGCAATTTTGAAGCGCTGTTTGCGCGAATCTCCTCTTAACGGAATTTATTGACAGTCCGTGAAGGCAGCATTCGTCCATTTTGCTTTTAACTTGCGCCTGCGCAGTCCTGCGTGTCTGACCTTCATAGGAGTAACCATGTTCGCCAGGACCAGCGCGTTGGTGTTCTCCCCACAATGGTAAAGTCAAACACATTTAAATACTTTTACAGCAGCCTTTGCTTTGTGTTATATGTTTGTACTTAAGTTATGCACTTCACATGAATACGCGTGTGACTTCTAGACTGTAAGGCGGGCAGTTATTGAAGGCAAGGACGCGCTAACGTTGCAGGCCGCGGCTAATGAATGACAGCGGTGTGCTGCGTTCTGAACGGACAGCCGGCTAGAAGCTAAATGCTAACGCTGACATGTACTTGCTAACTCGCTGTGACATTGCACCCAGAAGCCAGAAAAGAGAGTTAAAAGTTAGTCAAACAGTAATTCTGAGCAAATTATTGTACAACATACATCAGCCTAAGCCACAATGTTAGCTAATGCTAAGGTTAGCTAGCTGTCAGAGCTTTTTTCCGTGCAGTAAGCTAAAGGATGCTAGCTCGTTTGCATCACACAGTAAAGCTTACATTTTAATTGGTTTATGCTAGCAGTGTAAAGAAGCCAGCGGTTAGGATTAAGTTGGTAATGTTGTTGTATTACTAATGCTTGCAGCTGAAGCTCACATGCACTGTTTCTGTTCACAGTGGGCAGGTCAGGAACATGGCCACCTTGAAGGACAGTAAGTATTCCTGTGCACTATTTACCTACATGGGGAAAGACAAGTGAATAACAGCTCTGTAGCCTCATGCTGCTGACATCTAGTTAAGAAAATCTCATTATTATGCACCGAAATGCAGCTACAAAGCACAGTTTTAATATATCTTAAATAAAACTTGTGCAAAATCCTTAACATGCACGTTACTCCCTTTTGCAGATAAATCATCCTTTCATTCACAATGCAGGCAACAAATAATCTACGAGACAAATATAAAATTGAATATAAAAGTCAGAAAGTGTTCCTACATCGGTCCAGGAGTTGGATTTCTCATTGGAGTTCAGTTTTTATAAGAAAGCATGCAACTTCAGCCTCAATCGTGACTTTTTTTATAGTTAATTTAATAGTAATTCACTTGATAATGAGTTACTTGTTGAGGAAAAACCTATATAACACATGATTTAAGGTCTTCTCTGTGAATTAAATGACACAAAATATATCTGCTAATTAAAGAATTTACTCCTGTAGATGTAATTATATAATTGTTGCTATAATCGGACATATTTACGTCTCTGTCTGTCCCTATCAAATAAATAAATATTCCTCTGCAGGTTGAGACCTTTATACCATCTTTGAATGTTTATTTTCATTCTAATCTTGCGTCGTCTCCTCTTCCTCTAGTCACCATCCGGTTGAAGTCCATCAAGAACATCCAGAAAATCACAAAGTCCATGAAAATGGTGGCCGCAGCCAAGTATGCTCGCGCTGAGAGGCAGCTGAAGCCGGCACGCGTCTACGGCACTGGAGCTTTGGGTGCGTGCGCCTTCCCTCTGTGTTGATTCTCGGTTAATGTAGTTTTTAAATGACGCTGAACTACAAGTCCGCTTCCTCCTCTGCAGCCCTGTACGAGAAGGCCGAGATTAAAGCCCCGGAGGAGAAGGTTTCCAAGCATTTGATCGTCGGCGTCACCTCCGACCGTGGTCTCTGCGGCGCCATCCACTCTGGTTTGGCCAAGGCCATCAAGAGCGAGATCGCCACCTTGACCGGCGCTGGCAAGGAGGTGATGGTGGTCAACGTGGGGGACAAGCTGAGAGGCCTGCTGCACAGGTATGAAGAGAGACGGAGCACCTTATGAACAGAGTCTTGTAGAAACTATTTGAAAATAATAAACCAAATAAAATCAGATTTAGAGCATACCGATGGATTCATTTGTTTCCCCTCAGAACTCATGGAAAGCACATCATGCTGAACTGCAAGGAAATCGGCCGTAAGCCCCCGTCCTTCGGCGACGCCTCCATCATCGCCACGGAGCTGCTGAACTCCGGATACGAGTTCGATCAGGGCGCCGTCTTCTTCAACAGGTTCAGGTAGGACTCTTTGAGCTTTTACTTTTCTCTTGATTAGAGTCTAAAAAGGAAAGTTGTTTAGAACAACCGCAGCAATAACTCTCAACCCTTTCTCTTCACACAGGAGTGTTATCTCCTACAAAGCGGACCAGAAGCCACTGTTTTCCAATGAGACCGTGGCCAACTCAGGTGACACAGCTGTTTGTTTTTCTTTAAAAAACTGTTTGTCAGGAGTCCTTGCCAGAGATATCCATCTTATAACCGTGTTCTCCTCCACCTCCTACAGAGAGCATGGGCATCTATGATGACATCGACGCCGATGTGCTGAAGAACTACCAGGAGTTTGCTCTGGTTAATATCATCTACCTGGCCCTGAGGGAGTCCTCCACCAGTGAGCAGAGCGCTAGGATGACCGCTATGGACAGCGCCAGCAAGAACGCCTGTAAGACTCTGGACAAACGCACGCACACACACACACCGTTCAGCCGCAAGGAAAGGATGTGCTGTTAAAGTGTCTTTTATCACGTGAAACTAAATCTCAAAACTTGTTGAGAGTATTTGATGAAAGGGGGGGATGAACCTTATCGCCAGTCTATCACAGGGCTAATAGAGGGACACAGTCAACAATTCACACTTAAGGCCAGTTAACCAAACGAGCCGGAGAACCCGGAGAGAACCCACGCAGACACATGGAGAACATGCAAACTCCACACAGAAACGCCCCAGTCGACCTTGACAGTAATTTTATTGTCTTTTATCGAGAACAAAACAAACAATCTTTTTGGTTCTCGACTTTTTAAATGTAATTTACTTTCTGCTTTTTTAAGATTTTAGAAAATTTAAACCTATTAGTTTGTGTTTTGGTTCTTCAAGCTACTTAAAGACTTTGGCTCTGGAACATGGTGTATGTTTGATATGGTTAAATGAAAATGAGAACCATAGTTGTAGGTTAAATGCTTCCTGTTGGTATAAAGCACAGTTATTGATAGTTTCTCTGAGTCATTTTCCTACAAAAGTTTGTTTTTCTTTTCGGATCCAGGCTGACATTTTCAGATTCTTGTTTAGATTTGAAATGTATATAGTTTTTTCATTTTATGATATAAATCAGAGGAAACCAGCAGAATCTCCCAAACATTAGATTGACAAAATAAGCCACAGGTTTTCTAGGAGACCTCACATCCCAGTGCTGAGCCATTTTTTTAAATTAATTAATTTATTTCCCACTTGCCACCTCCACGATAAAGGTTTATATTTGACATTGACAGATTTCTGTTCCTTCCCCCCTCAGCTGAGATGATTGACAAGCTGACCCTCACCTTCAACCGTACCAGACAGGCCGTCATCACCAAGGAGCTCATTGAGATCATCTCCGGAGCTGCTGCCCTGTAAGTTATTCCTCCGTCTTCATTAATGTCCCTCAGCCTCCTGTCTCCTTTTTTTTTTTTTTTTTTTTTTCCTCATTATGATCATCCTTTACTTTCCGACAACTCTCTGACCTCGGAGACCTTTTTTTTTTTTCCCTCCACTCCTCCCAGATGATTTCCTCTCATCTATGCATGTGTTTAAATTTCTCAAAGCTGTCACATTCTTTCATGACTAATTCTCCTCTCCGACCTAACCTGCTCCAAATCACCCTCTGCCGAACTCAGGACTTGAAGCGTGTCTTAACAGAGGAGGTAACGAGACAGACCGTAACATTAGGGCTAGTTCGATGAGCCGTAGTCACAAACTCTGTGATATATTAGACTAGTTGCCCTTTAGCTTTAATAGAGTAGCAGGTCTGAAAGAACGCGCTCTCATGCCTGACTTATTTCTCTTTTCTCTGCAGATAAACGAGCGACATCGCCGCTGCCCTCGTCTGTTAGCTCTTCAAAGTACTCCGGACACGTCGTTGTGGAGCGTCTACATGAACATTTGTGCTTCTATTTGTAAAATATATGGAGAAAAATAAACCTCTTAACCAGAAACCCTTTCATCTGTCCCTGTATCTTCTCTTTGCTCCCAATAAATTCCAATGACTGACAATGGATGTCGACGCTTTTCTTCGTTACCTGATATTTAAAAGCATCCATGTGTGAAAATAAACACAGGATGAACTAAGCTAATTTAAAGTAAGTATGTCATTTGATTACTCTACATATAGTTAAAGCAGTGGATGTTACTGCTGATGCACCAATACTTTATGATGCACCTTTGGTTGCATATCCTGGTTGCATTCACATCAGATTTGATCTACAAGTGCCAAAAAGAAATCTACAGATCTGCAGAGATTGTTACTTAAGATTGTTAAATGGACTCTTGTCAAAGTTTTTGCTGAACCAGTTCAGTTTTGTGTCTTAAATTTGAGTTTAACTCCTTCTTTTGCTGCTGATCAGTGTGGCAGGAGGTTCAAACTTTGCATCAACCAGTCCACAATTACCTTTGTTGATATTTATTCTGAAAATTTAAACTTGAACCAAGACGAAGCCTTTAACCTCCACGTGCAAGCGAAGGGACTCTGCAAGAACTTCCCGATGATGGTTCAGTCATTTTAAAAACTAATTTGACTCCTTACGACCTTGTCCTCTTCTTATTCTAGCTCCTGCGTGTCGACACGAGCCGGTGCAGTTCATGAAGTGTCCACCAGGTTGTGCTGTCTGATAACAAATGAGGTCTTTTTTTTAGTCTCCAAAGCAACAACCTGCATCTTCTTGAACCGCATAAAGTGGCCCTTCTAACACTTTATATTCCTGCCCTAACTGTGTGTGTGTGTGTGACAGTAAGTTGAGGTCTGGTCAACTCATTATCCTTCTCACTCCCAGATTTAATTCCCGATCGGCCATTTTGAATAGAAATGAGGTGTTTTGCTCCATGGCAACAGCCTCTTCCAAATATAGACCCGAGAGCAGAAGGTTCTTGTGGTTTGCATTTATTATTGTTTGTGTGTCCAGAGTGTATGCTTTTGTGTGTGTGTATATATGTGTGTGTGCATACATGTCCTGCAGACCTTGTTTGTCTATTGTATTTGTGCTTGTTATTGTTTACTCCTGAGGGGAGTAGGGAGCGATTGCATCTGAACACTGAAATTACAGCGATGCCAGACTCTGATAAACGCAGTCAGAGAGCAGCAGCCTTCTCATCTCTCTCCCCCCGCGCTGCTGAGGCCGGGCCCGCCAATTCTGCATCGACGTGGACGTGGGCGAGGAAGGGTGAGGAGTTTGTCATTTTGAAATTTTTTTTATTTATTTTTTTGAAGGGCCCCGTCAGGTAAAATTTGGGAATTTTCCAGAGGGCTTGGATGATAGAAGGTTAAACTGAACGGACAGCGGATTGTCCGTTTGGTTTCGTATTGTTTATTTAATGTGTGGAAATGTCAGTGCAGAATCCAGGAAGTCCAGTTTAAAGGTTTTCTGACAGATTGTGGTTTGTTTATTCCTCTTTAGCAGCAGCAGAGTACCAAGTCTGAAGCACGCCACAAGGCTTTCCACATGGTGTTGGAGCATTCGAAGGCTTCGGAGGAAGGTAGCATCTTCTAGTGCGTCAGGTCCGTAAACAGTCAATTAAAAGTAAAACTTTTTGTCAGCAGTTGAGCTTAGAGGGTTGTACTTAGATCTCACCTATACTAATATTTAAATCCAGATTCACGGAGTGTTTTTACATCATATATATTCAATGCACAGTCCTGAAGACTTAGATATTCAAGATACATGCCTATACAAGGCTTCCTGGTCACTATCTTAACGTTAATAAATCTTCTAACCAAACTTTCTTACTTCCCTATAACACGATACTGATCTTTTAAGTAGAAGAGTGGTTCATTAGTATACAAGGATCGATTAGCTTCTTTTCTGACCAATATATATGTGTATCCTGTTGCCATCGCTGCTGCTGCAACAAGCTGAGAGAACAAAAAAAGAGTTTTAGTTTCTCAACATGTGTGTTCAAATAACTGGACATCCCATCCCTCCTCCCATTGACTGCGAGTCCGCAGCAACTTAGTGAAAAGAGTCTGGGAACCCCTGAGATAACTCCTCCTGAGGGTTCGCAGAGTTAAACCCAACAGGACGAGACATATAATCAATGAATAACTCACTACGTGTTTTAGTTCAGATTAGTCGGATAAAAGTGAAACCGAGAGGACCGTTGTGGTTTCTGCGAAAATCGCAGGAAAACGGGCTAAAGCAAGACAGAGTCAGGGGGTTTGGTGAAACCACAGCTATGTATCGTAATCATGGATATGTCAAGAACACCATGTCTGAATTTCTTTACATTTGGCACAAACGTTCAATTGGACTCAACGAATATTATTATAATTTGGCACTCAATCGTCAATGGTTTAAGGTCGCTACAACCTCAAAAAACAGTTTATGGCCATAACTGTCAGTGTTTCCAATGAGATTTTGTGAGACCCTGGCAGTTTTTTTTGGGGGGGGGGGGGGGGCTTAACTATGATGCTCTTCCATTTTTAAAAACAATTTATACAGTATATGAAAAGTCTGATGATGATGATATGATCATGCTTTTTGCACCAGTCCGTCTTTAAATTACTGTAATAACGCGGATATTGGATTTAGCGACAAATAACAGAGGCCTGTGTAGTTCATACACATGAATATTAAACGTAAATGTAATCTGAGCAGGTTTGTTTGAACTGGGGCTTAGTTTGCAACCTGGATTCTTGTTTTTCTTTCCCAGTCTGACTTCTCTTTACTGATGGTGCCATGTCTCCAGATCACAGAGAAGAAATAGTACAGATGGGAATGATGCTTAATACTCCAAAAGTAAGGATATAAGAATTCAAAATGTGGAGATAGCAGAGAGAGGCTGCCATCCAGTTCTAGTATTCAAACCGACCAGGTTCCAGTCAAAGGCCACAATTAGAGCGCTCACAAGAAAGCCCTGAAATAACTTCACACGCTCCTATTCTTCGGTTATTATTTAGTTTTATAAAAAGCGTTTTGACAGCCGGCCCTGTAATGGAGCGGCTCCGACATCAGAGCGGCAGAAGAGAAAAGAGAAAGTGTGTGTCAGCATGCAAGGAGTTCGTAAAAGGTGTGAGAGCGAGTGAGCGAGTGAAGACATCTGAACGCTGTGTTCAGGTTGGGGTTGGGTGGGTGGGTGTGGAGGCTCCTCGCCGCGGCTCTGTATTAGCTTCACCTCGTTATCGTTATCGCCCTCCTCCATTGTGGCATGACGGGCGGAAAATGATTAGAGGAACAGGTGACAATGGAGGCAGAGATTTCTGCCTTTACCCGGGGCAGTGCCGCTGTCAGGTACAGCAGCATTACACACGGAAGAAAAGAAGAAGAAGAGGGGGCACCGCAACAAAGGGGGCTCCTTTCTTACTTTAAAACACTCGACGTCTTCTTCAGGGCAGCAGAGCGGCTGCTCGTCGGAGCCAATTGACTCCATCCCTCCATCCCTCTAATCACAGAGGGAGCGATGGGGAGCTTTGAATGGAGAGACTTTCCTCCTCTTCCCCTCCGCCCCCCCCTCCCCTTTTTTTTTATGAGAAAAAAATAATAAGTGATGAAGACAGGAAGCTGTTTCCCACCGAGACGTGGTGTATGTGAGCGACTCTGATGTAGTAACGCCAGGGCATTATCTCATTCACCCCCTCCTCCTTATCTCAATGCGTTCCCCTCCTTCTTTTCCTCCCCACCCCCCACCCCCTCACCCCAAGTCTTACACAAAGCTATCTGCTCTGTGGACTTTTCTGACTATTTATGTCGGACAAGGTCAGGATCGTTTAAACCGCTCTGCCTCTCTCAGCCCCTGCAGATGAGATAGCACGGGAAAGGAGGGAGAAACGATCGATTCCCGCCGCCACGTAGATTTATTCCCCTACTCCCTCCTTCCCTCTGTGACCCCCCCTCTCTCCCTCTGATTCTCCCAGCAGAGCTGAGCCAAGAGGGAGGGAGGTCAGCATCGCCTGTAGTGCGGCCGCCGCCGCCGCCGGGCTCATCAGTCTCTTTAACACCGGCGGCGTTTAAAATACAGTAGCAGCCTTTAAACTGGCCACTTTTCTCCTGCTCCAAACGAGAGACGTCCCCCCATCAATCCGGGCTGGCTTGGGTTTCTTGAAGGGGTTGGGGGGGGGCCTTGTTGGAGAGAGAAAGAGGGGGAGATTTAGACGGGGGAAGAGGCGGTGTGTATCATTCACGGGAGTGTTTTACAAATGAAGCGGGCCACTTACTCAGTCCCGAAAGGTCTGATTGTGAGGCGGGATGCAAACAGCAGCCGGGGGCAGTTACATCCGTTGGGGGGGGGGGGGGGGGGGGGGGTCTGTCAAGAGGCTTTATTTGTCACTCTTCTAGTTTCGACAGCTTTTTTTTTGCACCGTTTTACTTTAATCCTTGGTGTTAGGCATTTAAAATTTGCTTAAATTATATACACCAATCAGGCCACAACATTAAGACCGCCTTCCTAATATTGTGTAGGTCTTCCTTCTGGTGACTTATCAGAGAATGGACATTGGCCTTCTGAGGGTGTCCTGTGGTGTCTGATCAACAGAATTTTTTTTTTGGGTCCTATGGGTTGAGATGATGGGCCTCTGTGGATCATCCCACAGATACTTGATCAGTTTGGGATCTAGTGAATTTGGAGGACAGGTCAACACCTTGTGCTGCATCCTGCTGGGGAGAGTCATTGCTATGGGATGCGGGTGCCTGGTGTTAGGGAGGAATTTGTGGTGATGCCGACGAAGAAGAAGAAGTACCAGAGTCCTGTATGTCTTATGCTGAAGGAGTTTATTTAGGCTCGTACGAGGAGAACAGAAGCTTCGCCATCACAACATAAGTGCATGAGTCCACCTCAATTCGAAGGGACAAACAGTGAACTCAGATTCTTATACTAGAAAGGTGGGCCGAGGCAGCAAAGGGGAGATGTGTACTTCCCATTGGCCATTGTACATAAACATGAAGATAAGGACTCACACCAACTAGGAAATACAAAGTGTCTTCCAGGAACGGAGGACGTTATCATCCAACTCCACAGCTGTGCCTGTAGGCAGCCAGACAGTGAGACTGAAGACGCCAAATGGACCATGGCCTTGGCATGTTCCTCAGAGAGAAAATAGGGCAGATAACTGACCCCAACAGTAGTCTAACATTAACTACACATAGGCAAGAGAAATGATTCTCTAACACCTGGTCTGGTCGAGGTGGGTGCTACATGTCTAAGTAACATCCACACCAATGAATGCCAGAACAAAGGTGGTCATTGTTATTTCCTTCTCCCGACAGTGGTCATAATGTTGTGGCTGATCTGTATACACTCTCTGGAACAAATGACCTGCTCCATACGAAAAGAAATTGGGGAAAATGTTGAAAATAAGACACATTTTGACCAATCATCCCATTAGATTCGGTTCAGGTTTCTTCACTTCGTCTGAGCGAGCGTTTTGCTTGGGAGAATACTTACATGTGTCGTCTTTATCGTGTGTGTGTTGGTGTGTGTTTGTGTGTGTGTGTGTGTGTGTGAGCGTCTGCCACTCATGTCTTGGCTTTCTGGCTGTATGATAGATGGCTCAGCCTCAGAGCCCCCAGCCTGAGCTGCTGGACAGCATGTCACTGCCAGTTTCCGCCAACAGTGTGTGTGTGTGTGTGTGTGTGAATACGATGATGTGTGTGATTCTCCGTGTGTGTGTGTGTGTGTCCGGCCAGTTCCGACCCCCCACTGCAACAGGATAGGTGGGTAAGGACGCCCTGGCGGTGTGTTTTGTATTAATGTGTGTGTGGTGTGAACTGCCCGAGGTCCGCGTCCCGCTGAGCGTGGCGGCCTCAGCCCTTTCCTGTCCAGACCACACGTCTAACCAAAACCCAATGTGTTCCTCTGTGTGTGTGTAGCAGTGTGTGTGTGTGTATGTGTTCTTAGCCATTCATAATTCTGTTTACAACTTACATTACATTGCATTTCCTCCTGATATGATTATTTTTAAATCCATGAATACGTCCCATAAGCGTGATCCATTGACATCACGTGTTTTGTCCTATTACTTGTCGAATATCTGTTTCCTGAGCTCATGATGCATCGGTTAACCTAGTGATTATTGTGTAATGTTTAGATTAATGCTGTAAAATGCCATAAAAATCCTATTTGCAGTTCATCCGAGCACAAAGTTTCCTCTTCAATTGTTTCTTCAGCTAAAATCCAACGATATTCAACTAACTGCTCAAAAAAGACAATTTCAAGAGAGAAAAGGAGACTCTTTAATCATTTCTAGTTGACAAACCTCCTCGACAGCTACATTTTTCAAGTGTTTCAGCTGGATAACCTTCGTATACGATGAATCCATCATTAAATTTCCATAATCATCTCAGCTCTGTCCATCATCCTTCTCTATCGGATGTTTGACACCAGAAGAAGCAGCTAAATTACAATGCTTTTCATTAAATACCTGATTTTTTTTTTAACTTCCTCCACTTTTCGTTTTAGCGTCCTTGAGCACATGTCAGATTTTTGTTATTTGAGGTAAGTTAGGACTTCCCTTTCACCGATAGACAAACAAAAGGCACCAGAGCCACCTCCTCAAATGTTTGTTTTCTCACTTCGACCGCTCCAAAACCGACAATAATGAATCGACTGCTCAGAAAATACAAATTTAAATCCATAAGAAATGGTCAAATCTCGATCTATATGTC
Source organism: Chelon labrosus (assembly GCF_963514085.1). Lineage (NCBI taxonomy): Eukaryota > Metazoa > Chordata > Actinopteri > Mugiliformes > Mugilidae > Chelon > Chelon labrosus. The sequence continues at coordinate 18,088,116 of NC_140356.1, forward strand.
ATTAATTAAATCGTTTCTAGTTGAATAACTTCCTTAAAAACTAAAATTTTCCGAAGTTTCAGCTGGGAAACCTTCATAAGCGATGAATCCATCACCAGATTTCCTCTTGCATCGTTTTGTTAATCAGATAACTCCTTCCCGTTCACGTCCTCATCTCAGTTCCGTCTCCATCTTAAATGCAAAAGCTCCAGAGCAGCTACTAAACGGACCTCAGCTGATTATTATATCAGTTTTGTCCTCACGTCTTCATCTCTCCATCATTGTTTTTCATTCAATATTTGATTTTTTTCCACTTCTTCCACTTTTTAGCATCTTTGAGCTCCTCTCCTCGATCAGATTTTTTTAGTCATTTCTTAAAATAAGTTGAGATTTCTCCGCTGATAAACAAACAAATGGCACAAATATGTAATCAGTTTCCGGATGTCACGGTTAACCTGTTGATTATTCTATAATGTACAGATTAAAGTTGTAAAATGCTGTAAATTGTGCAAAATGCAAACATATTCAACTAAACGCTCCATAAAAACGGTCAAATTTCAATTAATATGTGATTATTTAATCATTTCTAGTCGACAAACTCCCTCAACAACTAAAATTTCCAAGTGTTTCAGCTGGATAACATTTATAAACGATGAATTGATCATTAAATTTCCTCTTGTTTCCTTTTCTTAATCAAATAACTCCTTCCCGTTCGCGTCCTCATGTCAGCTCTGTCCATCAGCCGTCTCCATCTTAAAGGCAAAGCTCCAGAACAGCTACTCAACGGACCTCAGCCGTTTATTATATTAGTTTATCTTCATCTCTCCATCATTCTTTTCCTTTAAACGCCTGAATCTTTAACACTTTTTTATTTTTGCTTTTCTTTCCCCGATCTCCCTCCGTCTCCTCTCCTCGATCAGATTTTTTTTGTAATTTCTCAAAATAAGTTCTCCCCGCCGATAGCAGACAAACAAACGAACGGCACCTAGAGGAGAAGGACAAAATATGTATTCAGATCCTCCCCTATCCTCTTCCTCTTCTCCCCCCCCTCGTTCTTCCTCCCTCTTCTCCAGCGCTGCCAGCAGACAGTGTGTTTCTGAGCGCGGTTGGAGATTATAGCCGGGAATGACAAGCACGCCGTCTGATACCATATCCGCTCTGAATTACAGATCAGCCCTTTTTAAATGATAGTTTAAATACTTGCTGCGGGGCTGCGAGTTTTCACAGGGTCTTATTTCATTGTTATTATACTAGTAGCGTATTTTTGTTAGAAAATCAGTGTTGGCGCTTATTTAAATGAGGGGAAAGGCGGAAGCCGATATACACTCCAGTGTGTTATTTTACAGTGCCACTTTGGAAAATCCCTCCCTACACTCCCCCCCTCTCCAACCACTATACACCCACCACCCTCCTCCCTTTTCTCTTTTTCTTTTTTTATGTGTTCTTGGTGGGAATTAAAAGGCAGCGCTGTGAAAAGGACAAAAGAGAAAGGACAAACTGTAATTAGTTTGATTTTGTGTGCTCGGCTGTGAGGTTGGTGTAGCCCATTAAGGGTTAGATTCCCACACAGAACGACGGCCGCGGCTTTGATTACCTCTCACACAGGTTTGGCTCAAAACGGCGGGATTTGACTGGAATTGTTTCGCCGTCGCTCATTTTGATCATTGAATTAATGCGTTAATTCAGCACAGAGGCAGGCAGGCAGGTTAGGCTGAGGAGGAAGGAAGGAGGAGGAAGGAGGAGGTGCATTTCCCGCGGCGGCGTGCTGGGTGGCGCTGTTGCCCCAGTGATGCTCCCTGCTTTGGATAAAAGGTCCCTCGGTTTCAGTCGAAGGCTCTGAGCTCTTTGTGCTTTGGCGTTTCATGATGGGATTCTCTGGAGAGCAGAGGATGGAGAACGACACTCCTTCCCCCTCTAACCCTCTCTCTCTCTCTCTCCTCTTTCTCCTTTCTCTCTCCCCCTCTCTCCCTCCTCTCCCCCTCGCTCTCTGCTGGAATACACCCCAACCTTGACATATTGAGAATGAAAACGACGGTTCCACATCCCATGCTCGCTTGTTGACAGCGTTAACACTCTTTTCATGTGTGTTTTGATGGCTGAAAATGAACCGCATTAGACGGTTAGGAGAAATTACGTTTAGCGTACATATACCAGGGCCGCCTTATGCACCAGGGCTTGTCCACCATTTATTTTTTTTTAAATCTGGTGCGCTCTCCCACGCAAACAAACACACACATACACTAATTGTGCGCCCTGTTTGTTTATGAGGTCTGGGAGTAAAAGTATGTTAAATAGGCCCAAGGGGATGGAAAAATATAGCCAACTGTAACCCTCCCTACCCCTTTTCTCACCCTTGGGTATGGTCTCACCCCTCTAAATTCTGTCTATACCATTTGTATACCTTACAAAACTGCGTGCTCAAATTCACGTATCTTCCTCGCCCTCTTTGCACGTTCGTTCTAGCGCATACACTACATAAATTGTGCAGGAAAAATGCACCAAGGCTAGCAAAACTGAAATGTTGACATCCTCGTGTGCAGCGTTGTACAGGTGTGGACGATGTGTTTGGCGTAAAGTTTAATTTTGGCTTCTTTCAAACCGAATAAATAATAATATTTTATTTTAATTATGTATATCTTGCCTATATTTAACCAGATTTCTCCCGTTGAAGATCTCTTTTACGAGGGAGACCTGGACAAGAGTAGATAGATAGATTATTTTTACATTTATTGCCTTTAAAGCACATTAACAGGCAATTAACATCACAGAAGAAAACAAAAACTCATCTTGCTATTGGGTTTCGACTGTCATGCAAAGGTAGAGCACATATGCACTTATCTAGATCTATAAATTTTGAGGTATTAGAGTCTTAGGCAAGATAGTCAATAACTGGGGTCCATCAGCAGCAAGTTTAAACAGGAAATAACATAAAAACATAAAATCACAGAGTTAAATTCAAAAGATGAGCTCAGTTAAAACATTTGCACACAGACAAATCTGGCTAAGCAGATTTCACCACCTTTTTAAACTTAAAAGTTTTCACGTTTGAGATTATATTGCAGGTTGTTCCACGCCGCAGCAGTTTTTCCCCAATTCAGTTCGTACCTCAGGAACCACAAACTGCGGTATACCCTTAAAACGGAGACTTGTGTTTTCCACAATTCAAGTTTAAAAGGAAGATATATACGTAGGAATCGTGCCAGTAACCAGAGGCATTAATGTACAACACGTGACCATAATCAATTACAGGTAAAAAGGTAGACGAGACCAAGTTTCTGTTTCACATAGAAATAAAAACGAGATTTATCTCTATAATAAAATCTTCACCTTTAAAAAAAAAAACAAAAAAAAAAACATATATGACATGTGGATTAAAAGATAGCTGGTCATCAGTTAATAACCCCACATATTTAAATGTGGAAATCAACTCAATTTGGCCAGAGATATAATTTTGATAAAGTGTGAGAGTGGGAATCTGACTCTAATCCACATCGGCGGCAATAATAAACCAGAGTTCACTCTTATCCTCACTGGAACTACTAATAACAGAGCCTTTTTATGAGCCCGATCGTGAAATAAATTCTGCAGAATTGATTTCACTGTCGCGTAACCTCTGAGCTGTCCCGCTCCGAGTCTGTTCTGAGTAACACAGTGAGCTAACTCCGCAGACGGTGGAAACATGTCCAGACCCAAACCCCCGGCTCCAGCTCAGTCACTTCTCTCTAATGACGCTCACTTCCCCCTTATTTGTTCAAAACGTGCCCTGTTTGTGTGTCTAGTGCCTTTTCCCACCAGGCTTTGCGCCATAATTGAAGCCGTGGCTCCTTCCTGTCCTCGTGAAAGCCATTACCCCGGCCCCGTGCGGAGGTATTAGAAAATATTTTAAGGAAAGACGGCGTTCGTGGCGACCGTCATTTGCTTCGTTTAATCGAGTGATTTTTTTTACTTTTATTTATATATTTTTTTAAATGAGGCACGTCTCATCATAGTGGAAGAAGTTTTGCAACTCTCGGTGTCGGCGTGCGATAGAGAGAGAGAGTTGAATGTCGTTTCCGAGGTGGGAGGTTGCACATGTGGGTGAAGACAGCAAACATGCAGCGCTGATATCTTTACGTCCTATGTTTTCAAGAAAATAATTTAATCGAACGGGTGGAAAAGGGATCTGCACTGCAACCTGTGAATTAATACTTAATGCTTTTCTATAATATACGATGCATCGATTCTATACGTGACTCGACTCGAGTGCATGCATCAAACACGACCGACCCTTTCCTCTCCCTCTCATCACAACCACTTCAATTTTCTCTTCCTCCTTCCTGCCACTCTCACGCTCCCTCCATCTGCCGCCGTCCTCTCACCTCTCCCTCAACTCCCCGCTCTGAGCTTTTCATTTTCCGTCTCCCCGGCTTCCCCCGTTTGCCCTCCTGCTACTGTCCTTTCACTTCCTTTTCCCCTCCTCGCAAGATAAGACGCGACCCGAACCCGTGCACGCACATTTACATACATAAAACATACGCACGCATGAAAACGATTCAAGAAAAAGCAGCACAGATGTGTATGGTGCGCGGGGCCGACGCTTGGCTTGAACCGGCACATACATGCTTGGATTTTGTCCGCGGAAGTTATGGATCGCCTCAAGGCCTGAAAATGGAAATCCATTAAATCGGACATTTTTCACTTTCCCTTGCATATTGTCACGGCTTGGCAAGAGCCTTGAATTTAAAAAAATAAAATAAAAAAGTCAACCTTTCAATCATAAGAAAACCTTTTTTTTTTTTTTTTAAAGATTCACCAAAATGTATTTGTTTGGGTCGATCATGATTACGCCGAAATTTTGATCAACGCGCGAATAAAATTCTGCTTATGTTTGGTTTTGGAGGACGTGCCCTCGCAGTGAAAACTATTTTTGTTTCCAGTTGACTCAGTGTTACATTTGTGGTTTTTATCTTATGTTGACTTTTTTTTTTTTTTTTCCAATGCTCGATATAGATCATTCCTTCCCCGAGTGCTTTGATATGTCTAAACGCAACCATATCAACTTAATCCGTGCCGTGGTTGAGTCACAAACAAACTAGAAGTCAATGAGTGAAACGTGAATGTAGGAGCAAACTGCCAATCTGCATGTTTCCTTTTAGGAAAAACCTGAAGCAACCATCCCTAATTGGGTGTATCGAAAAAGTACATTTCAGGAGATGCTACCCTTTAAGATGTGAAGATGTGACAATAACCATAGTTGAGTTTTTTGGTTTTTTAAAGGAAAACAAAAGCACAAGAGGTTTAGGACAGCCAGGCTAGCAGCAATATTTATCTGCTGGTAAAGACTGCCGTGTCAGTTGGTACAGGTAGTCCAAAAAGAAAGAAATCCTACGGGTTGTGCGTTGGATAGATCGCCGAAAAATTTCAATTAGCCCTTCACGTTCCCCTTGAAGAGAAACTGCAGCAGCTTTGATGACTGAACTTTTAACATTGGGGTTTGGGTCCAGTGTTTTTTAGCAAATGCTAGTTACTGAATGAAGCTAAACTTAGCATGTTAGCATGGTGACCTTACAGGTTAGGGATGTGCCGATCAAGTTTTTTTTTGCCTCTTGATCTGATCTTAAACCAAATTCCCTCCCCTGTAGCTTCCTAAAGTCTTTCCTTGTCTTCTCCCAAAGTCCAGTCCAATAAATCTTTTTCTCAAAGTTAATGTAGTGTGGAGAGGGTAGCTGGTACCTCGTGTTCTCTACTCCAGAAATGTTCTGGTCATCCATCGCTGCCATAAACTCCCTAACCCACTCTAGAAAAATATTTTTCTCCTTGACGCCGTCTCCAGGAAACTATTCTTCTTCTCAGTGTTTGTTGTCGTTGTCTGAGTGCAGCCCAATCACGATCAACTACTATCGCCTCGCCAAACATCCGTATACTAATTCTGTATGAATGAGTCATTTTCCAGAGTAAAAGTTCTTCCACACAGCAGAAATGTTTAATCATGTGATTTTGGTTCTTTTTCTTAGACTTTTGGCAGATTTGACGCTAGCCAACCACCTTAAGTTAAAACAGAAGAAGAAGTTGTGACGCTACAGGGACGTGGTTTTGGTTCATGGCAGACCTAAAATAAATGACTACAAAAGATCAGACTTGGCTGAAGCCTAATACCGATCCAGTCATTTTAAAAATGTCTACATTGGCCCCAATAACGATCGGGACATCCCTATTACAGATGTTACGTATGAAATTATTTTTTGTATTCTGGTTCCATTTCCTGAAGGGATTTTCTCTTAAGAGCTGAATATGAAAACAATTATGTTCTTTTCTAGTGACACAAAATGGATTATTTCCATCTGATCCTCTGGAATATTAACCTGTCCTCAGAGCTGGTAGAAAGGTGAATATTCAAAGCCTGTAGCTGCTGGTTCCCACACTCTTTCACCTTTTCCCATTGCCTCTCTATTGCGAAGTCCAAATGAAACAGAGATATTCATGGCTCCTCTCCATGAGCATAAAGACCTGGACCCTCCTGCCCTGGCCATTCAATTAACCACAGTGGCCAGTGTGTGTGTGTGTGTTTGTGTGTGTGTGTGTGAGAGAGAGTGCAAACTATTGCCCTGTCTGAGCAGCCAACCTCAACTAAGGGCCAGGCTCAAACAGCGGCTTAAAGCTAACCAGGTCACAGCTGATGGTGTGAGAACCGGGGCTGTGCTCGGGTTAGTGCGTTTTGTGTGTTGAGTGTGTGTGTGTGTGTTGAAGAAGGGAGAGAGAGCTAAAAAAAAAACGTCGGTGTGTTTGGGCAGGTGTGTTGCTGTTGCCGTTGACAGCTCTCCCATGCTGCAACTCGCAGGTTGCAGACTACAACTCGAACTGTTTACGCGCTTTCAGTTTGCTTTTCTTGATGCCTACGTGCCGGACTTGCCGGCGTGCGCTCGTGTCTTTCAGCGAGCGTGTACGTTTGTTTTCAGAGGCAGTCAGGCTACACTGATTTTCTGCTGTAGTGGCTGAGTGGTTGAGTAATCAAAGACCAGTTCTGATGTGTCAACCCCCCTCCCCTCCCATCCACAAGCCCCCCACACCCCTTCCTACTCCTGACACATAAAGGCAAGTTATGACTTTTTGACCTTTAGCTGGTAATAGAGCATTCAGAGGGAGCGGAAGTTTATCTATTTATGGCGATATCTGTGGGAATGTTTTTTTTTTTTTTTAATCCGTTTAAAGTAGTTTAGTTTCACTTTCGTTTCTCTGTTTGAATTTAAAATGAAATTTCATGGACGGAAAAAATGCAAATGCATGAGAGAGTTTTGGGTCAGATGAGTGAAATGTTGAGATGCATCAATGTACTGTGGATTTGAAGCGTTTGTATAATTGGAAATATGTAAAGCGTGACACAAATATGAGGGTATTTCAGTGTCTAGAAAGTGGTGTCAGTATGCGGATAGTCAGCATTTAGGGTTGATTTCTAATCATTAGGGACAAACACCAAACATTTTCCAGTAAAGATTGTTAATGTGAGGATTTATTTAGTATTATTTCAGGAAGTTACAGCATCTTGTATTACCATTTTGTCTTGGTAATACAAATGAGATGTTAATAGTACATACAACATGTCAGCTGCTGGTTGCGAGGAGACTCAAGCATGAAATGTCTCTTCAGCAACGCAAATATTTCCAAAAACATGGAGCTAATTCTGCTAATGCACATTTTTCATTGATCATCAGGCTTTTTTCTTTCTTCTCACAACTGCTTTTGTGACTTTTTGTTGATACAGATTAGCGCAACACCATAAATTCAGTTAAATCCCAGCAAATCGCACTTAAAGCACATAAAATGTAAAAATAGTATAGTTTTAATGAGAAGTTGGACCAAGCTGTTGCAGAGTAACTCCTGTAATACAAAATCAATGTCCATTATCTCCCAACATACAAGGAAATGTGAACATCTGCAAGCACATGATCTTCGAGAAACCTGGATACGGATACGATTGAAAGCTCTGAAACTGTTTGATTTCACATGGCATACATAACTTTTAGACCTGGCATTCATTGGTGTGGATGCTACTTAAGACAGGGGTTCCCAGATTTTTCCATGTCAAGGCCCCCCAAACAGCATTAGCTTCTGGCCGGGGACCCCATTTGCAAACCTACAGACAATGCTACAAAATATGTAAAGAAACGTCATCTTTTATAATGTTTTTTCTTACTTTTAATCACTATTCAATAACTATTACATTTGTTTAGCGTAAGTGCTGCCTCATATTTTCTGATTATGTCAAAAACCTGTCCATTTTGCGCTAGCTACATGCTAGCTTGAGGAGCAAAGCAGCTTGATAGGCCAGGTCTACACAGATTATGAGGTCATGAACGATGTTTTGACTGGCAGGGAATCAGAAAGATGACCATGGCAAATAACATTTCGATATGATATATTATTAATAATAATGTTTGATGATAATGATTTAATTAATAATAAAAAAAAGATTATATTTTATAATAATGGTTAAAAGTAATTTGATTATATTTTTTTCATTTTTCAATTTTTTTTTCTTATCTTCCCTTCAATTGTCTGAGGCCCATCTAGCGCCCCCTGGCGGCCCCCCAGGGGGCTGCGGTCCCTACTTTGAAAACCACTGACTTAAGACATGTAGCACCCACCTAGACCACACCAAGCACCCCCACCCCATAGCAATGACATCAAACATCAAAAAGAACAGCACAAGGTGTTGACCTGGCCTCCAAATTGACTAGATCCCAAACTGATCAAGTATGTGTGGGATGATCCACAGTATTGCATGACAATACACAACAAAAAATGTAAGAGCAGTGTTCCCTGGAAAGTACACTCAATTCGAAGGGACTTCTGCAAGAACAGTAAGTAGAAAAAAATGTCCGTTGATAAAAGCGCAACATCATCTGCAAGTTTTCTACGCTCCACTTCCACGACTCCACCTGTCAAACAACGAATGCGTCATACACTTTATGTTTTAGTTTCTCTTTTCAAGTTACTGTGCCAACTTCTCCCTGATATTTGTTAGTTTATTCCAGAGAAACTGAAGCATGCGTTTCCCGAGAAAGACCTCGTAGAGATCTGCAAATATAAATTCTTTTAGTTTGAATCCCCAATGCTACAGAAATTCACGATAAAGAGTAAAATACCCCACACTGTTACTTTAATGGCCTGATAGAAGTTGTGTGAACCCCTAAAAACACCTCTTCCTCTTCTACAGTTTCAGGCTTTTCCCACCGTCAGAGGCTGCATAGTGTGTGTTTCTATAGTCTGTCATTCCCAAAGTTGGCGGAGTGTGAAGACATATAATTGCTTCATGAAACCTAACTAGGTGATATGAATAATCTGTCAGCGGAGGAGGCGACCCAGCCTCCATGCCAATCACTTGAGGTGTCCCGGGGTAGCGGTGCGTGGCCAAAACCATACTTGTCCATCCGGAAAGAAAGAAAAAAAAAACCATATCTGTCCTTCAACTTCCTGCCCCCCCACCCCCAACCCCCACTAAAACCACCGTTATCAGACCAAAGGGCTGAGTGTGTGAATTCATTGGAGACCCTCTATATGCGGCCATGATCAACTCCATATCAGATAGAGGACTCACCACTGATTGGTGTGTGTTTGTGTTTTCCTGATACAGAATTTGAAATTTCTCACAAGATGGAAAGAGGAGAGACAAAAAAAAGAAGAAGAATAGAAGCAGTTTTGATAAATGTACTGATAAACGACGAGATTGAATCATTGGCAAAAGTGTACCGTGGATAGTTTGAGTCAAACGGGACAACATTCAAGCAAAAACAGACAAAAGAATACTAGAAAAAGTTTGATTTAAATAATACATAATGCTGATATCCAGGACAAGGACTGGTAAAACTTTGGATATGCATAGTTAAAACCCTTAACTATGCGTAGAACCAAGTGTGTGCAGTCCTTAGGTCACTAGGCAAATAAAAATCCATATTAAAATCTCAGAGGTAGTATTTTTGCTTGAATATCCCAATATCTAAGCCACCACCCCAAGAGCAACGTAAATTAAACTAAATATTGGCAGTTTTCTCGCAGGGAAACTTGCTATGTTTCTCTAAAACCTTATCTCGACAAGAAACCTAAAGAAATCTAAATTAGCCAAGCAACATTTGTGAATTTAAAGTTTAATTCAATGCCCCAATTCCTGTTGAAATTGCAAATTAAGGTCGTAGGAGATGGGCTAAGCTAGCAAGCTAATGCTAAAGCTTGCTAGGCGGATGTGACTCTACGCAAGTCACTCAAAAGTTAAAGGATTAAAACCCTTAACTATGCCAAGCCTTTATTTTCCTTCTTGTGCCACAACACAGCTGACTTAAGGCAGAAGTGAGAATTTGGCGTACGTGCCTTTTCCCGTGATCCCTCGCTTTGACCACCCTCCGCCCACCGCATAAACCCAAGTCACCCCTCCCCCGATCGTATCAGGCCTATTTCATTTACTATGCTGAACCGGCCTCCATGTGTCATTACTGAACACACACGAGCACACACACACATGTCAGCATACACACACATACGTAACATACGGGAGCACACATGCACACAATCACAAATACGGAGGTACGTTTGCTTTTCTGCCCGCGGTATATGCGTTTGCGTCATAGCTTGTGTGTATTTATTTGTTGAAGCGTATGTATACCTCGTGTGTGTACATGCGCATTCAGGCATGCGCGTGTGTGTGTGTGTGTGTGTGTGTGTGTGTGTGTGTGTGTGGATACAGTATATATATCGTGTTTGTTTTTATCAGAGATCTTTAAGCTGGGTCATGTGTTGTTGCTTCACATTTCATCATGCTGCTCTCTTATCTGCTGTTTTCATACACAACTGCTGTAATACTGTTATAACACACACACACATACACACACACACAATATACCAGACTCCCACCATATAGCGGTAAGCCGGTAAAGATAGTTTGTAGGAGGCAGAATGAAGGAGTAGAGAAGAAAAAGGAGGCGAAGGGAGGGAAGCATTGAGAGAGGGATAAGAAGGAAGAGAGAGGCAGCTTCTATCTGTCGTCTTTTTCTGTTTTTTTTTTTTGTTTTTTTTTGTGTTGTGCTGTTGCCGCTGATGTTGGCGACTGATGTGTGGCGAGACAGAGGCTGGAACCCGTCAGCCATGTGAGGAATGAAGTCTCTCCGATCATACAGATTATTTTGTCCTCGGACACACGCACACCTCGCCCTGCACGCTCCGCATATTGTTGTTTTGTCTGTGGTGTCTTTAAATATGAAGGTTTGTGTGACTCGGTGTGTTCGCTCGGGGGGGTTACTGCAAGGTCAGAGCTGCCCGCCGCCGTTTACCTGTATACAGCGCGGTATGGAGGTTTGATGCGTTTTTTGTGCCAGAGCTGAATGGATTTAAAACCACTGAACATCCTGAAATTCTAAATTGCTGTTGAGATGTTGTCTCATTTATAGCTGGATTACCAACTGGACAAAGTGGGCAACTGCACTTAACACGGCAATAAAATTTGGTATGGGTATATGGCTTTAGGTAACAATTTTGGCAAATTTCTGCTTAGTATATTTTGGATATTTCACTTGATAATATGCAACCTGACCAGATTAGTATTTTTATTGAGGCAGATGGAAATGTTCTCTTAAGGCTCTGATATACCAAACCGACACTTGGTCAATCTTCTTGCCTAATCTAAACATTCACACACACAAATAGTTTCCCAACAACATGATCGTCCGGAATGAATAAACTGTACGTCAACTGATCAGCATGATTCAAGAGAGGCCAGCTCTGTACGATGGTTTGTAGCTCTTCCTAGCTTCCTAGCCTCCTAGCCTCCTAGCTAGTAGCAGCTCTTCCTGTTCTTCCTCTTTTGAGGCATGAATAAAGACTGACGCTCACTGGTACGAGTTATTTCCTTTTACGCGAGTGCAGAATGCTACGTACCGGCTGGCCCGTTGGCTGTGGTCTCTGTAGGGGAGATGAATGCTGACCCCTCATGGCAGTGCTACGTTCACAGTCCTCAGTCTGAATATGCTTTTATGTGCAGAGGCAAACTGATGATGTGCAGATGATGTACCCGGGCATACGTGTCAGTGCTATGCCACATTGGCAATATGCCCCACACGTTGTGCACCAGCATATGGCATGCCATGCGAGCTTGGTGCTTCTGCTTTGTGGTGTGTTCAGGTGCAACCTTTTTTTTGGTCCAGAAACAGGAGACATGAGGCAGTTCGTTGCCAGAAGTTGTTTGATGTTGCTTTTCTGTGTCCAGGCCTTAAGACGAGCAGATTAGCTCTCAGTTTTAATGCCAACAAAGTCACAGTTTTAATGACCATGACCGGTCTACGCTGACTGTCCGACTGTTATGTTGTTGGGAGTGTCCAGTGAGACCAACTGCTCAGGAAATATCCTTGTGCTTCCACTTCCTGTCTGAGCATCTCAGGTCCCATGAGCCCTTCTCGCTCTCTTTCTCTTTCTTAGCTGACGTCCAGCCGCCCCGGCCTTACTCATGGGAGCCTTTACCTTCGCAACGTGCAGCTCGGGAGCCGATTGGATGATGGACTCTAATCGTCGTCGTTGGAGAGTGGGGGTGAGAAGCCGAGTGCGGGGGCACATAATGGCTTCCGATTTTGGGGAGGAAACGAGATGTAAATGAGGTAATTATGTGTCCTAACGAGGGCAAACAGCGTTGACATTCTAGCCCTGGAAACCAGTGTATTTATAGCCCTTAATAACCTTAAGTGGGACTGGCTGGAAGGCTGTCAGGGGAATTAGAGCCGTCTGAACAGCACTGCTTTTGTTTTTTATTAGGGCTGTGTGTTTGAAACGGCAAGGTTTGACTTGGATCCCTCCGTCAAACTGGAAAGAATGATATTGACAGGCGTAGCATTAAGCTTTGTGGCTCCACTCACTTGTCAGAGTGATAGTTTTGTCCCCCCAGAGGATAAAGCTGGAAGAGGTCGTCCATCTTTTTTTTTTTCTTTTTTTTTTTAATTCAAAGTAAGCATGATCGGGCAAAAACATTTTCACTTCAAGATTTTTGTATTTGTCTAACTAGTTAGTGCACAGAAAAGCGTTTGAGGAATCAGAGCCGTCCATAACCAGATGGAGTTTCAGTGATCTTTGGCTCCTTCAACACGTCGCCCTCCTCCTTTTGTTTTTAAAACATGACAGGAGAAAAAAAAAGAAAAGAAAAAAGGTTTGATTTAAAAATGAAGGAACTGAGGTGGAACTTGGTCTTGGGAGGCCGGCGGGACTGTGGGTAAATGTTTTGGCATTAGGATTGTGCCGAGCGCAGCAGAAATGTATTTCTGACAGAGTAAGCACGGGGGCTTTGGAGTTCACCCTATTTTCATATTCTCTCGTACATCCATTTCCCTCCTCCACAGATTAAAATGAGAATTTAGACAGCACTTCTGCGTTGGCATGGCACAGTAGGATTATCATATGGCGCTGAGGTTTTTATTTTTTTTTATATTTGGAAATGTGGAGATGCAGTGAATTTATTTTAAGGGGCTGGACGTTCAGAAAGAGTTTTTGTTTCTGTTTGAGGAGGGGGGAAAGGACGGGAAGTCCAGCTCTCAGGGGGTTTTATTTGTGCAGGAGTAAACGATGACTAACTGTAGTTGTGATGTATGAGGCGTTAGTCAGGTTGAGTCACAAAACAGAGTCACCGGCGTCACCTGTAAACCTTTACCTACACATATTAAGCAACCCCCACCCTCTCCTTTCTTTCCATGGCTGCACTGAGCCGTTACGTTCTCAGGGGAAGCGCAGACTGCTGGCGCCGCACTGTTTGGGTATCTCGATACACACACACACACACACACACACACATACACCTCCGCAGGTACACAGGTATTCACACAGCAAATTAAGTGTATTGTTGCGTTGCCTCCAGCGTCGAACGGGTGAAAAGTCATTCAAAGGTTTTGTCCTCGAACCATACGAGGGTTCAGGCCACCAGGAGAGGAGGTTGCTCTTTGGTTCCCATTGGTTCCCGCGGTGTATCAATTATACTGTTTCTCTTTTATACATAATTTATTGCGTAAGCATCGTCTTTGTCTGCATGCAGCAGGAAAATAGTTTGCAGAATAAATTTTTTATGGCTCAGTTTTGATATTATCACTCATCAATTTAATGAGATCTCATATAAAATAAGAGACCAATGTATCACAAATAATTTTTAAATCATATTAGGGAGAGTAAAGTTATTTTTAACCTCAAATATTTTAAATCCTTAACATTGTTGGAAGGAACTAAGAATAAGTACCTAAGTACAGTTTTCAGTATCTCATAATTTACTTTCAATTTACACTTTATCTTCTCAAGACACATAGTAACGTCAAGACCTTAAAATATTTTGAGAGAAACCAAACAATCTCACCTTGAGGGAAAATTTAACCATTTTTATTGTTCCTACTTATTTTATTATTCATGCAGTTTGTTGTTCTGTTTGATGAGACTCAAAAACATGATGTGCAGTAAAAAAAAAAAATGTCAGTCTGGATTCGGCACGAGATATTAAAAGAATGCTTGTTTTGTTTCAAGATATTTCTCGGATGGTTCAGATTGTCTTACGTGACCGTATAGGAAATTCTTTAGAGCTGAATTAACGAATAAAAATTAGAAGAAGGCACTTTTTGTTCTTGGAATTAATCCAGATCAGTCATGCACGTTTCACATGAGTGAATTTGCAAAGATGTAAAAGCTTCAAATTAGTTTTATTACGTGAATTTAAAAATGCTAATACCTTCCTTCGCTTTAGTTAGTAGAAAGTAAAAGTAGTTTCAAAATCAATGCATCGTGCATATAATCGTAGGATTATAATCACTGGAGCGTTCATGTGCAAACAGCACTTTATTTAGTCACAGTTGTGCAAATTTGCACCATTTTTTTGAACAGCTCAGCACTTTATAATCTGCAAAAAAGATGTTTTTTTGACAAATCTGTTAATAGTTTGCATGTGTTCATTATTATTTATTAAAACACAACATTTTCCCTTCTTCGTGGAGGAAGGAGAAACGTTGAATCTTCCGGCATCTGTTCTCTTGGCTGCTGGCAGCACAATTCATCAAACCCACATAGCGACACGGGAAGGAGTTTAATATTCCGTGGAAAAACCTGCATAACTCGTCTGCCTGCGAGCTTTTTCGTTACGAGCGCAAGATCCGATCAGTGTTTATGAATTGGACACTTGTCTGGTCCTCGCAGGGTGCGAGCGCTTTAGCGGAGTGATTGAGAGAGAAAATAGAAAAAGCGGTTTTAGACGAGAAAAATATTCATGACACTTGGAGTGACCTTCATGTGAATCGCAGTCTGCCCAGCCTGAGAGTGTTTTTGTGGTTTGTAAAGCTTATTTGACTTTGGACAATAAGTTTAAAGTACGATGTTTAGTTGAGGTAACGCAGGATTATTTTTCCAGCCTAATTTGAAGCAGTAGGCTCTTTCTCCCTCAATTTTCTCCCCCAGTCTCACTTTCTCTCCTCTTCTTTTAGTAATCCGCAGTCATCTTGATCAGAGGCAGACACGGAAAATTAAACAAATAAACTCTGATGCTTCGGATAACATTCCCCTCTGATTGACCCGACCCTGTGAACTCCGAGACATTCTGACTGGGGTCGCGACCCCACAGTGGCGTTCGGCTCTCAGTGTCACAGGGGCCTCAGTGTATTGGTTTGGCCTCCGTGCCTTGACCTGTAGGAAAACATGCAGAAAAAGACCAGCCCAGTCAACTTCAGGCTGCATCACAACTTCCAACTCCCGGAGACTCCAGAGAAGCCTGGGGCAGCTTCTATTACTTACAGTATATTTCACACACTTGGCTAAGATATTTATATTTGAAAGTTTGGACAAGACCTACAAGTGGCGGCAGAAAAAAGTCGTTGTTTTTGGAAACTAACTAGGCACTTCTTGTAGCCTAAGGCCTTGAAAGCTAGCAAGCACTCCGTGTACGTCGTTAGCATGTTGGAAGACAAATCTTTGTAAGAATAATTTGTGCATAAAGGTCACTCCGATAGCTGCCAGTACTTCCTTAGAGGACTCTGATTGGTCCACACCACTGTGGATCAACCTCAAATCTCATAAGAATGAATTTGCAGGAATAACCGCTAATGGTATCAACCTTAAAAATGGCATTTCTTCATGTTCTTGAGTATTGTCTCTAAATATTTCAATTTGATGAAATTGTTGCGCCAAATGGTTTCAAATAGTTTTAATAAAATGATGTGGGGGCAAAAAAAAAAACAAAATTTAAGTTTCAATCAATCTACTGATTATTTTCCCAAATCA
This sequence comes from Chelon labrosus, assembly GCF_963514085.1. Lineage (NCBI taxonomy): Eukaryota > Metazoa > Chordata > Actinopteri > Mugiliformes > Mugilidae > Chelon > Chelon labrosus. Next base: position 18,104,343 of record NC_140356.1, read on the forward strand.
GAATCAGAATACTTTATTAATCCTTCAAGGAAATTGTTTTGTTGCTGTTGCTCCCATAAAGTGACAGCTGCTAGTTGACAGAGCAAATACAATAGAATAAAGGTAACACAAAAATATATAAAAAAATAAAGATGCATTTAAAGTAAAATAAACAATATTGCACAAGAATTCACAATATACATAGGTAAAAGGTTGCAAATAAATTAACAGACTTTTTTTTTTTGGCATGTGTAGTAGAATAAGACTCACAAAGTTTAAATTTTAACTGAAACTAATTCAATTTGATGAACCTGGTGAAGGCCATGAGCCGAAGCGCATTGTTCTAATTAAGCTGGTCCATTTGCTGCAAGTGCTCCCAGAGTCTTGACCTTTCTACATCTTGCACCTTGTTAGCAGGCGAAGCTGCGCCATTAATACATTTTTTTTCTATACCTGAAACAAGTGACAGATTTATCAACCAATCGTTTCCTTGTGTTACTGTAGTCGTGTGCACAGGTTCAACGGCAGCAGGCATCAATGTTCCTTTTGCAACCGTTCTGAACATGCTGAAATGCTGTATTTCAGGAATGAGGCGTAGACCTGCGTCCATGGACAGGTACAGTTCACGACCTGGATGAAGACAAAGCTCTAGATGTGACCCTGCGATAGAGCTGTTGTGATGCGCGACGAAAAAAATGGACTGGAATGAAAAGGCGTGCATACTCCTGCCTCGGTGTCTGCGCAGACAACGAAAACCATTATCTTCAAGCATCGCTCCCTTTGTCTGACACTCATGGGTAGTGTTCGTGCAGGATAATATCTCTAGTTACGTATAAAGAGTTAAAAAAAAGGGGGTTAAGTTACATATCAATACAGGACATCAGCCAGTTACGTTCTGACTTGGCTCCTTTCCTAAACCTCTTATCGATCTATCTTCTATTATCTGTACATGACTATGCAACAATCATAATGCTTAGTTTGTTCAGTCATTTTATCCTCTCAGTATGTACAGGTTCTGTGATATTCAACTGAAATTATATCTTATTTACAAAGTTAAATCTGGGTCAACATTAGATTTTCAAACGAAAACATTTCCAAATGTCTAAGAATAGATATATCTACAGTATCAACAGCTTTTTAAGCAGAGAAGTCAAAAGAAAGAAGAAGGATTCATGGAATAATTAATAGCATAAGAAAAAAATGTTTTTTCTAACTTTATACTTTACAAAAAACTATCTGAGAAGTCAAAACTTACAGTATAATTATATACTTATATACTTACAGCTGAATTATATTATATATATATAGTGAAAAGGACCTGTTCAGAATTTTTTTATTTGAGCAGTTTTAACCCAGAAATCACAACATCTATTCTATTGCATGAGTTTTATTTTGAAATATAAAATATGAGGTCGTCTGCATAACGTAATCTCCATCGGCCTTCAGAAACTCACGTAGCTCCTTTCTCTAGTTATTCTGCCGTTCCCACCGTGCTGTTTTTTCCTTCAGTTTCCTCGGCCGCAGACCAACAGCATGTGGCGCGTCCACGACGGAGGGGATCAAGGACATTAGCCGTCCAGAAAACCTGCTTCGAAGTCACTTATCCCCCCAAGAACAAAGCCGAGGTTGGACGCGATAGGCGGCACGCATACGTGTTCTCCGCGCTTATCTTGTTTATGTGATGGAGTTTTTCAAACGCAAACATTTTCTTTAGATGGCACAGCGGACCTCTGCTCTGAGATAAGTATCGAATGCAGACTTAATTGCCTGAGATAGAAGCTTATTATTCCCATTAAAACGGGCGTTCGGGGCCTCGCTCCCCGGGTCTCTCTGCTGCTGGAGACTCGCTCTCTCTTTCTCCCACCCTCCCTCCCCGGCTTTCATCCCTCCTCCTTTTCTTTCTGCTTGTCTCTGTTGTCCGTTTGATGTGGAGATGAAGGGGAAAAGGGCAAACGAGAACAGTTTTTGTGTTGAAAAGTTGGGAAATCTGGTAACAATTGGAATCTAATGGAATTGTTTGGAAGTCTTGTCCCCTGACGATGCTTAGCTAATGATTTTGCCGCCCAGAGTGCATCCTACACTACACCTTCTAGTTTTATTTTCTATCGTCTTTCTGATTTTGTCACGTCCAGGTTACTTTTCCCTTCCCTGCTTCTCCACCCTGACTCCTGGGTAGTGCTGCACGGCCGTTGCCTTTCTTGGATTTGTGCGTCTCTGGCGGCGCTTTCCCCTCGTCGGTCGGCACCGAGCCGGCATTCCTTCACGGGTTCACTGGCAATGCTCAAGTGGCTCCCTCTTAACAGCCCCCCTAATCACTCAGGGACATAATCACAGGCCACTTTGAAGTAATAGTCAATTTGCTACGAGTCCACCGTTTAACAGAACTGCTTCGACGCAAGCCGGGCCTGCACGAGATGTAACGATACCGCGGCCGGGCCAATGGAAAAGGCCGCTTTTTGCCCGACAAAAGGTAGCGCATGCATGCTCGGAAAAGTGTTTATTTTTGGGACGTCTTTGGTACAAGACCCCAGGTTGTGTAGACAAAAGGCAGGTGAGGTCAATAGGCGATGGAAAAGGAAAACTTTGCAGAGACAGCCTGTGTGTGTGTGCGAGTTGATGACAAGTTCACAGGAAGTGCGCAGACTTATACCTGTCACTCATCCCCCTGCACGCCTTGACTCTGAATGCACCAGCAACAGCTCACAATGACACACTGTACAGCGATGATGTGTGCACGTCGCCCCTGCAGTGAATCAGGTAGAGAGCGGCGCACGGGACGGCCTGGCGTTGGCCCGTGTTTATTGTTTACGGTTCTCCGGGTGGCGCCAGGTCCTGAAAAAACAGGAGCTGAAAAACACTTTGTTTTGGTGGGGAGGCTGCTCCTGTGGTTTTGTAATCACCATCGCTATCAGAAGCCCTGATCGCTTTACAGAGAGCGAGAGAGGGGGGGGAGTAAAAGGTATGTTATTCCACACGGTGCACAAAGGCAGGGAACAGAGAGGGAGAAAGAGATGTGGGCGCTTGGCAGTGTGTCTGTCTGCCCTCTTTCCTCCAGCCCTCCAACCAGCCTACAGCTGACTCAGGCCAGGAGTCACGGAGGCTGTCTGAGCGGCCACGCAGGGTGGTCGGCTTCCTGCCCGTGTTGAGACAGTGCCGGTTAAAATGTTAGCCAACGGCTCGGTAATGTTTCCTCTCACACGACGGGTTTTTAGGGGTTATTCACCCCGACTGTACACCTTTTTCTTTTTTTTTTTTTTGGACCATATTTTGCTTTCCCTCATTTACTTTTTGGGCTCATGGCATTTTGGAATTAAATTAAAACGAGAAGTCGTCTTCTTTGGAAACTGGCACTTCTTCTTCTAGTCGGAGGCCTTTGAAGGCTAGAAAGCACTCAGTGTGTAAAGAAAACCAGTATCTTTAAGCATCGCTCCCTTTGTCCGACACTCGTGGGTAGTGCTTACACAGGATAATATCTGAAGTTATATATAAGGAGTTTAAAAGTGAGGGTTAAAGATCAGTACTGGACATCAGCCAGTTATGATCTGATTTTATTTAACTACTTATCTGCTATTATCTGTACATGACTATGCAGTAATTACAATGCTTCGTTTATTCAGTGTATGTACAGATTCTGTCATGAACAGTTCAGTATACAATGAGCTTTTTAGAGGGTAAAGCTTATTTTTTCATTTTCTTTATTTACTTTTGGGCATGTGGAACAGTTTCTGCAGCATGTCTCAGTGCCACATTTTATTTATTCTGACTGTTTAGACTGCTCAGAGGGGCCTCCATTGTTCACTGGCATTTGGGTGATGCTTTAAACTTTCAAGATGAGGGTTGCATTTCTGGTCCAAAACGTTGAAGGATTTACGGGATGTTAGACTGAACTCTAAAGTCACGTAATTAATTGTAAATTGGCCGTTTAACAGCATTTTGAGATGTACATTCGTAGTGATGCAGCAGTTTGGCATCGGCCTGCATGGTCCTCTTCTTCTGCAGCGCTGTCGTAGTATTTTGCAGTATCAGGCTGCATATTCAGATGTTTTTTTGGACAATATTTGTTCCAGGTTTTGTAGCGAAAAGGACTTGCCAGGTTGGAAACACAGAAAAATACCAAAGAAAGAAATATTTGACAAGAATAATAGAACGTGAACATGGTACAACTCAGATTTCACCTTCTCGCCCTCTCAGGAAAGGCTTTAAAAAGACTTAATAGCAATGTGTTCTCAAATAAAACCAATGAATTCAACAATAACTTTAACAAAACGATGTCATTTTGTTTTTTTGAATTTTTTGTGCCATGAATTTTGACTGAAAGCTGCATTCAGGTATATGCTGTAAAAAGGACCATGCTTTTAATAACCTCCTGCACCATTCACCTCACTCTGTGGGAAATACACACTTTTACGGAAGTCAAATAGATGCAAGGACAAAAAAAAACGTGGGCTGTTACCAACTTAAAAAGAAAACTGTTTATAGTAAAAGTATTTGCATATGTGTTGGCCTTCAGATGGCTGATCAAAATGGCTGATTTTAGCTGCTGGAATCAACTTGGAAGGACACTCAAAGGAGGTGAATTCATGCAAATCGTCAAAAAAAATAACATTTAATAGCACCTAATCAAGCAAATAAAAGGCGTTCAGTGAGGTCCATGGATTCTCAGATGTTTCCCAAGCCTTGACATATAAGTGTGATTGCTATCTGCATGGCTAAATTTACATAACTGACTCTTTAAGCAGCATTTTCATTCAAATATTTTGAAGGCCGTCCTCGGAAAGTTCCACAGTCGGAGTTGAAGCAACAAGCTGCTCCGTCACCTGCATGCGTGTACGTTTCGCGCCTCGCCTGCTTTACCTGTTTCGCGCACAAAGAGCAGCGTTCAGAGGAAGAAGCGGGCCGCGTGTGCGCCGCTCTGGCCTATTTTCAGCGCTATTAGCGTGCGGGGTGTGTAATTCCGAGGGCCCGCGCTGTCTTTATTCACGCGGCGACATTACAACGTAATGAATCATGAAGAAGGCGTATTGTTCCACGCCACTCTCCCCTAACGCCGCTCACTTAGCGGCGCGCACTCACAGGTGTAGAACATCATTATCGCCCAGCTCCAATTGATGAAGAGTATTATGCCGCCAAATTGATTTTCCTTACTCCGCGATCGCGATGACACGAGAAGGGAGACGACGAAGAAAAGGCGCAATCATCAACAACTTTATGTTCCAATCAGCATATCTGAGCAGGAGGAATAAAAAAAAAAGAATAGCTCAGAAAAATGGAGCCGGGGCTCAAATCGCCTCAAATTGCTTTGCTTTTTTTCCGTTCCCTTCTATCGTGAAATGTTACCGATTATCATGAAACGAGTAAATTGAATTCTTCTTTTTTTTTTCATTTAAGTAATAATTGATTTGACATTTCGGAGCACTTCAAAGGCAGTTTGGCCTCAAGGCTCTGCAGTAAATTACAGTATAAAGCTGAGGATTTACCATTAGCTGAGTGTCAAGTGAACGCTCGGCTTTCGCTCCCCCCGTCTACCCCCCTCCTCCTCCTCCCCTTGCATCCCCTCTCCCCCCCTCTTTCTCTCTATCTTTTCTCCCCAAACCCTCTGAAATTCTAGTCAAACTTTATACAACTTGTCTTCACTGGCCTGTTTGTGTGCATTTTGTGTGCCCGTGTCCCGCTCTGGCATTTTATTGTAACACTATAAAGGCCCGGTGTGTTTATCAGTAAACGGAGCTCCACACAGTTCGACCGCCTCCATTATAACTCTTTTCACTTCCTTGTTTAGTTTGTGTATTTTTTTTTTATTCCTTAGGAAATGCCCTTCTTTTCTGTCCGCTTCTTCCATGCGGGGCGCAACAACAGGCGGGAAAGGGTGTTTGATATGTAAATAGTCTGCTCAACAAAGTCCAGGTGCTATCTGTGGTTACAGAGGCTCATGCTTTCGGCTGCAGATGGCTTCTGAAACACGCAGACACACAACTGAACGCACAAACCGAGCTCAGGCCGGTCTGTAATGGTAATATTTTCAAAATAAAAAACAGATCTTTGTCTGCTCCGCTTCGCCGCATGGACTGTGTGTTTGATCGTCGTCTAGGAGATGTCTGCAGAGGGAAATCAGATCCACAGATCAATACATCTGTTATCAAGACTTTAATTTTTAATATTTTAATTGACTTTTTTTTGTCAGACTAAAAAGAACCTAATGCAGCTAAACAGTACTTTTAAAGGTAGAACATGCAGTGTTTATATTTGTATATTAAAATGTCTGCAGGTGGCCTGTCAGTAGCGTCATCGCCCGTCTAGTTGCAACAACTTAAAGGAATGCTAATGTGGCAATGTTGAAATAATACAACAACTTTCAACACAACAATAAAGTAATTTTTAGATGGTGGTATAAAATTTGCATCGCAACATAGATGCTACAGCAGCTGAACAGGTGGTCAACTCAACTAATGGTCTAGTGGCAATTAGCCTCGCGCTAGCTAACGTAACTTGCGGCTATTTCATTAGAATGAACTTACATACGTTTTAGCAACTATTGCTATTACTGTTGCAAATTTTAACACGCTCATAAAGTTATTTTTAACTTCGCTTCCCCGCAACTGAATTTGCCACACGATGTTAGCCAGAGTAGCTGAATAGGTCGTCAGCTCAAGTAGAAATTAGCTTTACATTAGCAAAAGTAGAAAATATATAATGTGAATTAAATTATCATAATATTACCATCATTTTCAACACAACAATAAAGTAATTTTTAGATAGTGAGAGTTATTACTACAGATAAACGGATCAAATTTGCATCGTAACATAGACGCTATAGCAGCTGAACAGGTCGTCAACTCTAACTAATGGTCTGTTGGCAATTAGCATCACGCTAGCTAACGTCGCTAGCAGCTATTTCATTAGAATTATTATTATTAAATTATTATTTTCAACACCGTCATACATTTTTGGAAGTTAGTGGTTTTTCCTACAGATAACAACACTGACTTTTCCACATGAGGTTCGCTACAATACTTTAAGTTATCAACTAAGCTATTATCACTACGCTAGCTAAAGTAGCTTATGATTATTAACAATACAACAATTTTCAACACACTTATAAAGTTGTTTTTAGATAATGAGTGTCTGTATTGTTATTGTAAGTGCTGTGACCGAGTTTGTTAGTAGTAGTAGTAGCAGTAGTTGTCGAACAGGTCTTCGGCTCAGCTAATGGTAAATGAGCAATGACGTTAGCATTATCCAAAGTAATAGCAGAATGTGAATATATGCGACTATTCCCAAATTATTATGATATTGCAACAACTTTCAACGCACTCATAAAGTTATCTGTGAATAACTACATTACGCTGCAAGATTTTAAGATTTAATGTGCACTAGTACTGAAACTAATACAAAAAGTATACAGTTTTAAAGTACCTGAGCAACAATAATATTCTGCCAATATGGTAATGCATTATTAGTAATTATTTTATAAATGTAAAAGTGGCCTTTCTATGTAATGGGCTCTTTTTTATTTTTGGTTATTTAATTTTGAAGATTTTTTTTTTACTTGCTACACTGAGTTTTAAGTTGTGGTGTTATAACATTTAATAAAAGGACCTTTTCCTCCATCATTTATTTTTTTTTTTTAATCATCGTTTGAGGTAATGAACTTTAATTCGTAGGCGATGAAACGCTCAAATTTGAAGTATTGTGAAAATTTCAGGAGGCTGAATTAGAATTTTTTTTTTTTAAATAATCCGGTGTACAGATGGATTATGTCTTTTATTATTACCAATAACTGGTGTTGGAACTAAAGCAGCGACTCACTTATTTATTTAGCGGTACAGCTGGTATAACTTTTCAAATCAAATTGCCCAAACGATCCATTAACTGTTTCATTCAACTTTACTCAGAATCTCATCCATCATCAGCCCCAGCGTGAAAACACACTGTAGATATCCGACTTTTAATTAGCCAAACTCCAACTCCCATGTTCACACACACACACACACACACATACAGTATACCTACTGATTGTCACCTGAATCCCGAGTTAGCTGGAGGTGACACGTATTGTCTTTTGGCCTTGAATTAATGTGCCTGTAAATACGTTTTCCCCCCCTCATTCCTATTTGTTAAGTTATTCATAGAACTGCTGATTGCAGGCAGCCGTCAGAGCTAAATGAGGGCCTTTGTTATTGTTGAGTAATTAGGACAGCCATCATCGTGCTCCGAGATGACAGGGTCAGTTAAATAGTTTCTCTCTCTCAGTAGTCCGGGCTGATTATGGGAGCTCAGGCAAGGCAAGGCAAAGCGAGGCGAGGCAGGGCCTGGGAGCCGGAGCTGGAGCTGGGGAGGTGGGAGGCGGGGGGGCGGGGGGTGGTGGCGGTGGTACAGATGGGAGGAGTGGGGAGGAAAGCAGACCCTTATCTCAGGCAATTAATCAGAGACACTCATATTGCGGGACAATTATTCAAAGCTCACTCCTGCATAACTCAGCCCAAGGTTCCAGTGGGCTCGCTGTCTCTTTCCATCCCCCCTGGACTGGAAGGTCAGGAAAGTGAGAGGAAGGTGGAGCCGGGAAAAAGAGAGAGAGAGACTCTATGGAGTGTGTACGTGAGAGAGAGAGAGAGAGAGAGAGAGAGAGAGAGAGTGAGATGAGGCAATGCAGGGTCAAAGTCACTCAAAGTCTGCTCTCCTCTGGAGGCTTTTTTTGTTTTTCAAGGAGTTTATTCCCCATCATGTTTACACGTATTAACTTTTTTGCCGTTGGTGGAATAACATGGGCGTTGACTGTTAGTGTCTGTGTGTGTGTGATGTCGTGTTGAATGTGTGTGTGCATTAGTGCCCAGAGCCAGCATTATCAGCATTCCTCGGTGGCAGCAGGGTGGCTCGTCTGGCACCGCGCAAACAGGAAAAGGAAATAGCTCGACTCCTTCACCGTGGTTATATCCTGGAGAGCCCTCGCAGTGTGCCCGACTCTGTGTGTGTGTGTATGTGTGTGTGTGTGTGTGTGTGTGAGCGCACGGTGTTTAAATATGGATCCCGGTGGCGGTGCAATGGAAAAACAGCAGTGGATCCGTATATTTAGAGCGTCCTCATTAATATTGAGGCCGTGTTGATATTTAAAGGAACCTCTGGTCTGTTTTTTTTTCTTTTAAAGAAATAGAAAGTCCATTATGTCCCAGTGATGTGGTGTTCATGACTTTTATTTTCCAGCTGCTGTGTTCACCAGTTAAAGTGCTGAATCTCAAAGGTGCTATTATATTTCTCATTATTTTTATTTATTTATTTTTTTGTGTGTCTGGTTTTCTTACCTGTATATTGAAATACTTTTTTTCTTTGGGGCCGTGTCCAATTTTACTTCTCATAATTTAAACCGTTTAAAAAAATAGTCCTAAAAAAAATTGGATTCTCGAATACCGTTTGAAATTAGCAGCATTCTTCTTTTCCCGCTTAATGTTTTATTTTCCTTTTATAGATTCTCCACGCTGGATTTGTGCCACTGTCCCTGGAAACAGGTTTCACCCAATTAATTTTTATTTGTTGTGGAATTTTCTCCATTTTTTTTTGTTTAAATGAAATTACTGGTGATTATTCGGGCCATCAAACCAGTTATCTAAACATTTTACTAAAGCTTCTGTCACAACACGTGTAGAAGTTTAAGAGACCTGAGTTTTGCGCAGACTTCCCAGCTTGTTCCAAAATAAGGATCATCTCCTCAAAGTCTCCACATGTGGAGATGCATTTTATTGCCAGGTGTAACTACGGGTACTTAAAGCGGGCTGCTTGCGATCGGATCGCCGGGGTTAAATGTTAACGCAAGCTCTGAACAGGGCCTTTGATTGGCCAGCTTTGATTTAGAGTTACGGTTGTATTGCCACCTGTTGGTTTGGCATGATTTTGACAAATATTTTGACAAACACATGCGTTCTGGTTACCTGTCGTGGCTTATTCACATACCAACTGTTGCTAAACATTATGACCACCTTCCTAATATCGTGTAGGTCTCTATTGTGCCTCCAAAACAGTTGTGACTCATCAGAGAATGGACATGAGCCTTCTCAGGGTGTCCTGTTGTGTCTGGCAACAGAACGGTGTTAGTGGGGGGGCTCTTTGAGGGGAGGGGCCTCTGTGGATCGTCCCACAGATACTTGATCAGTTTGGGATCTAGTGAATTTTGAGGCCAGGTCAACACCTTGTGCTGTTCTTCATGTTTTTTTTTTTTGAGTTGTTCCTAAAGAGTTTTTGTGGCTGCATCCTGCTGGGGATGTCTGCTGCCATCAAGGAGTGTCATTGCTATGGGGTGGGGGTGTCTGGTCTGTTCTAGGTGGGAGCTACATGTCTAAGTAACATCCACATGAATGAATGGCGGGTCCAAACGTTTCCCAGCAGAACATTGAATTGTCATAAGATGGTCGATGTTATTTACTTCTCCTGTCAGAGGTCATAATGTTGTGGCTGATCGGTGTACTTCGTTCAATGAGTATATATATAGCTGTTGTGAACAGAGTGTGGTGTCTTTCGTCTAACTTCCGGCACATCATCGGCATTGCAAATTAGCAGATTTGGTTTCTATATTTATCAAAAAGTCTCTTCCTGCCTGATTTTGAATTGCGGTCCAGACCTTATTAATGTATGTTTATAGGGCAATGACTTAAATTTGTTAAAATCACACAGGTTCAACTTGTCCGAAACAAATCTCCATTAGCTACCAGCCTGGAACAAATCCCTGAAAACTTAAAGAACAGCTGTCTCTTGTCTTGCTCATCAAACCTGTGGCTCTCACTGCATATTTATATCAAGTTATTATTAAACTGATAACCAAGCATCACCTTGGAAGTATATCCCTGCGCTCCACCGCGTTATGTAAATCAACAACACAAAGTATTTTTAGTTGGTTTTGTCGGCCAGGACGTGTGCACGTAAAACACGTAAACTCTGGCCGACGTTCAAAAGCATTCACCGCCTCGCCTCTTTTTTATTTTATTTCATTTTATTTCTCCTTTCCTCTGCTCTCGTTCCAGCCCCAACCTGATCCACAAATGTCACCTCCACTCTGCGTATAAAAGGAGAGGAAGACATCGAGGAGGAGGGAAGAGAGATAGATCAGCAAAAGAGAGAGAGAGAGAGAGTGTCATAAAATGCAAATGCAGCCCGCGTCCGCTTTTACAAATTAAATGTCAGGACATAAAATATTGTCAGTTTCATTTTGCCGCCAGAGGGATGACAAATCCATATTCTCCTTTAAATAAAACTCTTATTGCGGCGGAGGGGGTAATCATGGCAGAACAAAGCGCAGTGATTAACGATAGCAATTTATTGTATCTGGCGGCTGGCGAGGCACCGGCGAGGCAGAGGAACAGAGAGACATCATGGTTATCATAATTCATATCGTAAATAACGGGGCCCAGCCAATCACAAGGAGGCGCCGATGTCATCCCAAATAACCTTTGATAACAATTACCATAGAAGGCAGTACAAACCCCGAAGTCACAATGTTATCTTATCCCTATTCTCTGCTTGTAGAATACAACACTATTACCATATAGATTAGACTATTTATAATGGTGCGTGTCATTCTGGGTGCAGCTTTAAGTCGTCACCGTGTGGAGGTGTAGCGTGGCGAGGACACGGCGAGGTGGCGCGTTCGTGTGTGGACGGGGTAGGTGGACCTGTCTTTGGGAGGAGATTATAGCCCGGGCTTTATGAGGGGCTGAATTGCCCTCTCTCGGTATCACATGGCAGCACATTGCCGCCGCGGCCCCGGCTCTCACAATGGCGCGGTGGGGAGAGGAGTTGAGGGAGGTGGGAGGGTGGGTGGGGCCTCGGTGGCGGCGGTGGCGGCGGAGGGGTAAAGAAAACCAGAGGAGGAGATATTAGCGAGGGAAACGTTGATAAGTGTTGGAGATTAGCGCGGGGCGTATCTTGTCCGAGGTGTTGTTCCTCCTTGTTTTTATCTGCTGATAGAAATTTTCTGATGAAGAGCAGTGATATGTGGATGCGTGGAAGCTTTCCCCACCTTCCACACGGCGCCCACCCACCGTCAAGGCTTCCCACCCACAAGATGCTTCCTTTACCTCTTTTATTACAAAGACATTGTCTCTACATTCAATTTGAGACAGAGAATTAAGGAAATCATCACCTACAACCAGATTCTACGCTCTATTAATAATATTACATCTCATATGTGCACAGCCTGGCCAAAAAAAAAAAAGTCTCCACCTGGATTTGACTAAGCAAAGCCTCCTGTTGGATAATTACTGCATGGGTGAAGTTATTTAGCCCCAACTGATGCAATGAGTAGCTTCTCATTTCTTAAACAACCATGTCTAAAGACACATCCCGTGGTCTTGGAAAAGATGCAAGTCTGTTTGAGAAGGGTCAAATCATTGGCATGCATCAAGCAGAGAAAACATCTAAGGAAAAGAAGGGTAAGAAGAGAGGCAGATGAAGTGATGCACCCATCATGCCTAGTGTCTACTGTACAAGCCTGTGGGGGCACTGCTATGATCTGGGGTTGCTGCAGTTGCTCAGGTCTAGGTTCAGCAACATTATGTTGTCCAAAGAATGAGGTCAGCTGACCACCTGAATATACTGAATGACCAGGTTATTCCATCAATGGATCATATTCCAAGATGACAATGCCAGGATTAATGGGGCTCAGATTATGAAAGAGTGGTTCAGGGATCATGAGACATCATTTTCACACATGGATTGGCCACCACAGAGTCCAGACCTTAACCCCATTGAGAATCTTTGGGATGTGCTGGAGAAGGCTTTGTGCAGTGGTCAGACTCTCCCATCATCAATACAAGAGCTTGGTGAAAAATGAATGCAACACTGGATGGAAATAAATCTGGTGACATTGGAGAAGCTTATTGAAACAATGCCACCGAGAATGAGTGCTGTAATCAAAGCTAAAGGCGGTCCAACGAAATATTATCCGATGC